>NW_025334286.1:0-300000 GCF_014858855.1 Bufo gargarizans
GCCTTGTTGCAGTGCAGATTCTGGCACGTGGGCACCTTGTTGCTTGGGGCGTTTGGAGGCCTTGTTGCGGTGCAGCCGCCAGCGTGTGGGGGGGTCTTGTTGTGGTGCTGCTGACCACTCTCCTCCTTGTTCCTATCAGCAGAGATACTAACATTACAAGGTAGCAGATGAATAATGGATGAGCCCCCGGTGCGGCGCTGCCAGTACTCCTCTGGAGGGGGGTTTATCTCTGTTCGGGGTAAATGTCTCTGTCACATTAAAGAGGTCCCCCGCTGGTTTTGTACACTAGTGACTTTCTAATGCACATAATTATTTTTCATTTTCAAGGTCTCTGCTTGCTGTCATTGAATGCAGAAACTCTAGTTCAGGGATGTCAAACTCGTGGCCCTCCAGCTGTTGCAAAACTACAACTCCCATCATGCCTGGGCATACTACAGCTATCAGGGAATGATGGGAGTTGTAGTTTTGCAACATCTGGAGGGCCATGAGTTTGACATCCATGCTCGTCTAGTTCATAGGCTGAGAATCCCATCCTGTCCCTGTCTTCCCTGCTGTTTGTTACAATGTATCAGTGCAGGGGTGTGTGCTGCTGCTGTGAGGACAGTCCACGCCTGATACGTTGTGGCGACCTTGTCTTCCCTACGAGTGCGTTTTCTATAGCAGTCCAATAATCCGGGGATGTCAGATCGGGGGAATTTTCTTGTAATTTATAAGTTTATTAACTTTTACTGCTAAATCTATGACGTTTACATAAAGTCTCATTATATCCAGCGACGACCCCTTTTCCTTCTGCCGGATGTCAGCTTCTGGGCCAAATCCTGGCCGATGACCATTCATGTCTGATCAGTGCTCGGAATTTCACCATTTCTGTGGTTTTGTTTTTCCACCTGCTTTTTGAGGACTGACCACAGGATCTCTATAGGATTGACCCCCCCCCCCCCCCCAGATGTCAGTGTTTTCTTTGGAAAGTCACTTAAAGGGAACCTGTCGCCATGAGAATGTGAAGGGATCTGCAGGCAGCGGGTTATAGCGCAGGAGGAGCTGAGCAGCCGGATGGAGAGCTTATAGGAAAGGATTCAGTAAAACTGGTATTTCATTAATAAGTTCCTGCTCATTCTGGGCTGTGACGTCCAGGAGGCGGAGCTATCGGTGATTGACAGCCTTCCCTTAGGGCTGTGTATACAGAGAGAGCTGTCAATCACTGATGGGACCGCCTCCTGGAATGAGCAGGAATTTATATCAATGAAATACACGTTTTTGTGAATCTTTTCCCATAAACTGTATAATCTGCTCAGCTCCTCCTGCTATATAACCTGCTGCCTGCAGCTCAGACACCGTAGTCAAGGTGACAGCCTCCCTTTAAGGTCCCTTTACACGAGACAATATAGAGCGCAATTATCGAGAAGGAAGCTTTCCTTCCTGGCAATCGCCTGCCTGTCAGTGGAGGTGAGGGCTGCTATTACATGCATCGATCTCCTCCACAGTATGGGGAGCAGTGATCACTAATGCCATCATCTGTCCCCATACACAATCATTATCCGCCGGCACGATCTCCTGCCTGCATACGGCGATTTTATGTGAACGCACCAACCATCTATTACTCAATGAATGAGCGTTTATCAGCGCCTCCAGATAATCATTCCTATGAACTAGGGGTGTTGCAGGTATCAAACTTTCGATACCCAATCGATACTTTTGTCCCGATATCGATGCAATACCTGGATTTGCCTTTTATCGATACTGGGCTGCCCTACAGCACAGTAGTTTGGGTCCCCGGGGGGTCAAAAGTGAGAACTAAGTGGCTCACTAAAGAAAACATTGAAATTTTGGGTCCATGGCCAGAAAACCCCCTGGATCTCAATCCCATAGAGAACCTGTGGTCAGTCCTTAAAGAGAGCGGACAAACCAAACACAGAAATTGTGATAAACTCCTAGCACTGGTTAGGTAAGACTGGGCTGTCCTCAGTCAGCATTTGGCCCAGAAGCTGACATCCAGCATGGCAGGGAGAGCGGCAAAAGGCAAAGAAGGGTCATCACTGGAAATATTGAGACCTTACATAAACTTGAGGGATTTCTCAAGAAAAGTTAAAACACTTATGTGTTAATACTTATAATGGTCCTTCAGTTACCATAGAAACAACGGACAAAAAGATCCAAAAACGCTGAAGCTTCAAACTGCGTGAAAACCAAAATCTCTGTCAGTCTCAGGACTTTTTGGCCACGAATGTCTTCCCAGGTTATTCCCTGTGCACTTGTTGACTTTCATATCATTCCTCCAGCGCTGGTATTTCCTAACATTTTCAGGTTCTGCGTCATTGGGGCATTGTCTGTGCTCTGAAAAGCTGAGCTCAGCCAATAGTAAGTGCCAGGAATAATGAACTGCTGCGTACCGGACACCGGGGTGTGCTCCACAGTGCAGGATAACAGTGAGTGCACCAGCAGAATAGTGAGCGCAGCTCTGGAGTATAATACAGGATGTAACTCGGGATCAGTACAGGATAAGTAATGTATGTACATTGTACACAGTGACTCCACCAGCAGAATAGTGAGTGCAGCTCTGGAGTATAATACAGGATGTAACTCAGGATCAGTACAGGATAAGTAATGTAATGTATGTACACAGTGACTCCACCAGCAGAATAGTGAGTGCAGCTCTGGAGTATAATACAGGATGTAACTCAGGATTAGTACAGGATAAGTAATGTAATGTATGTACACAGTGACTGCACCAGCAGAATAGTGAGTACAGCTCTGGAGTATAATACAGGATGTAACTCAGGATCAGTACAGGATAAGTAATGTAATGTATGTACACAGTGACTGCACCAGCAGAATAGTGAGTGCAGCTCTGGAGTATAATACAGGATGTAACTCAGGATCAGTACAGGATAAGTAATGTAATGTATGTACACAGTGACTGCACCAGCAGAATAGTGAGTGCAGGTCCGGAGTTTAAGGCTACTTTCACACTTGCGGCAGTGTGATCCGGCTGGCAGTTCCGTCGTCGTCGTCTCACAAATGCATTGCAAGGACGAATCCGTATCTCTGCTTGTCATGCGGACCGACGGATCCGTCTTGTACATTTTTTCTCATTTTTATCGATCTGCGCATGCACATGCCGGAACGACTGATCCGGCATTCCGGTATTCTGAATGCCGCATCTGGCGCTAATACATTCCTATGGCATGTCTTCAGTTTTTTTCGCCGGAGATAAAACCGTAGCATGCTGCGGTTTTCTCTTTTGCCTGATCAGTCAAAACGACTGAACTGAAGACATCCTGATGCAAACTGAACGGATTACTCTCCATTCAGAATGCATGGGGATATGCCTGATCCGTTCTTTTCCGGTATAGAGCCCCTGTGACGGAACTCGGTGCCGGAAAAGAAAAACGCAAGTGTGAAAGTACCCTTATACAGGATAATGTAAAGTGTGTGTACAAGGACTTAGAAAGTGGTGACAGAGTCCCTTTAATGAAGGATAGCTCTAAATGTGTGAAATGATGATCTAAATACTGTCTTCACAGCTTTTCTGCACACGGATGTACAGATTGTTACAATGTATTAGTCTAGAGTCTCTAGACAAACCTTTCTGGAATCCCAGTCTGCCTGTTTTTACCTACACTGTCACATTGTAACAAACCTGCTGCTGTGTGATCAGGATGTTTTCTGCTGTTTATTATAAGCAAGAATATTTCCATTTAGTAACGGCAAGCAGAGATCTTAAAATTATGTGCATTCGTAGCACAAAATGTTTTAGGAGTTGGCAGGTGAGTTTCGGAATATTCCTCTTCTGAGCTGTGGGGTGCACTGCCGAGGCCATTGATTGGCTGCAGCAGTCACCTGTCGTCCTGGTGCCATCGCTGCAGCCGTGTAAAGAAAGCATTGTGGTGCTTTTGGGGATTTTTACCAGATCAGTTCTGCATCTTTTTATTATTTTAATCCTCTTTCCCACTTTTGGGGAAAAAAATTTGAACTGTTCTTGGGAAAACCCCTTTAATTGAAAATTTCTGCCCCCCTTCCCTTCCATGTGCTGCTTCCCCCGTCCTCGGGTAGACCTCCGTCTAGAAGGTCCCTGTGTTTGATCACACTTATGTTTGCTGAGGTGTCAGGAAAGTTCTGCCATCAGAAAACACTAACGGGGGACATTTGACGGGCGACGCAGTCCTGTGCTGAGCATGCACATTCCCCGGTTGTCTGAAGGCCGGATATAAAGGTCACTGGACCTGCATGCCTGGCTTTCTGCATTTGCTATGTAATAACATACTATCTGTTGCTCCCTGTTATCTGCCACTTCAGGATGGGGATCAGCCGACTGCTGAACTGGGACCCGGGGGATACAGATAGCCGAGACATTAACATGACCTATAATAATGAAGGCGAGAAGCCCCCACGTCCTTCTGGTCACGGCTGTTTGAGCCGCCATGGACCATCACAGCGAGGAAATGGGGTTTGGAGAGGGGCTTATTCCCTGTCATTCATAAATTGTTCCCAGACTGTGGTACTAGTATCCCAAGGGTTAAACACCATGGGGGTCATTTATTAACAACTCAGTGCCAGTTTTTGGCATAAGTCACAAGATCCCTTTACTGACTTTTTAAACAAAAATTAGTAGGGAGTGGTGGGGCCGGTCCCGAAGCATAGCCCCTGGCAAATTTACTAACAGGCATGAAAGAGGCATGACAACTACTCCCATCAGAAGCTGTAGCGGTTTTCACTCCAGGCGCACGGACTACTGGAGGAAGCACCTAATTTGTCGAAGAGCGGCATAAAAAAATGGCCTTTGATTAACGGCTCCCAATGTCGACATTTTCCGGGGTACTGACGCAGTTCACAGGCAGCCCAGTTATGGTCACAACCTTGGGAGATTTATTTGAGTCGGGGGACACCACTGACGAACAGGAGATGGTTGACACAGCGACACTGTGGTTGTAATTCATAAAAAGGGAAAAAGTGGCGCACAAGTTACGTGACAAGTCCGTGTCACCCAGCTTTGATAGGGTTTTCCATGATCAATATTAGATTGGCGGGTGTCCAACACCCAGCACCAGGGGTGCACCTAGCCTTTCTGCTGCCTAAGGCGAAAACTGAAACTGCGCCCCCCCCATACCAATTTCTTAACCTAACCCCTTTGCCACAATAAAAGCGCTCATTACCCATGGCCTTGCACTGCTCCCCCTCTTCTTGGTGCTGCCTAAGGCGGTCGCCTCACCTGGCCTCATTGCTGGTGCACCCCTGCCCAGGACCCCCGCCGATCGCTCCATGCGAGCGCAGCCTTCTCTTCATTGTTTACTTGCTCGCCATTCACACCTCAACGTGAGTAGGTGTAACTACAAGAAGCCGTCACTTCTATAGGAGGGCTCATTCCTATACCCATCAATACTACAGAGCCGTCCCATAGAAGTGAATGGGAGGCTTCTTGTATTACACTGCTCACCGCTGCGGTGTCGACGGGCAGCAGGTAAACGATGAAGAGAAGGCGGCGCTTGCTGAGGATAGGTCATCAATATTAAATTCCCGGAAAACCCCTTTAAGTTTAGCCGACATTTGACGCCCTCGATTTCCCCCGTGATACAAACGCACGCTTATCTCAGCAGAGGTTACATGTGTTCTCTGGCAGACTCCTTTCCCTTGAACAGCGGATCTGGCCTGTTGAAAACTTACAACCCTAATTTATCCCCTGTTATTGGAGGAGAATTATACATATATATAAATAAATAGGGGCTCTATACCGGAAAAGAACTGATCAGTTTTATCCCCATGCATTCTGAATGCAACATGGAAGGAGTTTGGCTTATCAGACTGTACCACTGACTACAGGGGGTGTAGAGCCGCTACAATGTAGAGACCGGACTGTACCACTGACTACAGGGGGTGTAGAGCCGCTACAATGTAGAGACCGGACTGTACCACTGACTACAGGGGGTGCAGAGCTCCTACAATGTAGAGCCCAGACTGTACCACTGACTACAGGGGGTGTAGAGCCGCTACAATGTAGAGACCGGACTGTACCACTGACTACAGGGGGTGTAGAGCCGCTACAATGTAGAGACCGGACTGTACCACTGACTACAGGGGGTGTAGAGCCGCTACAATGTAGAGACCGGACTGTACCACTGACTACAGGGGGTGCAGAGCTCCTACAATGTAGAGCCCAGACTGTACCACTGACTACAGGGGGTGTAGAGCCGCTACAATGTAGAGACCGGACTGTACCACTGACTACAGGGGGTGTAGAGCTCTTACAATGTAGAGACCGGACTGTACCACTGACTACAGGGGGTGTAGAGCTGAGATGACTTGTCTTGGCCGTTGTTCCCTGTGGATTGTGCTCCTGTAATCTCTGTAACAGACATCACACGGTAGGAACGTTCCCCGAGTCACATGTTGCCGATTATTACACTCATTGATTCAGAGAAGCCTCTGGGAATGTGGGCGATACTGATGGCACATGATCCGTACATGTGACGGGCCCCGGGGCCCTGTATCCTGTACATGTTCAGCCTATGTCACCACAGATCACATTGTGAGGGGATGAAGCAGAATCGCTGCTCTGTTGTAGGGACACTGCAGGAGCCGCACAGATTAGTCACTCGCTGATTTCGGCCTGGAGATCAGGTGATGCTGCCGCGAGTAATAGTTACATAATGGGGAGTAGGGGATAACTTGCTTAAAGGGCATCTGTCAGCAGTTTTGTATCCATGACACTGGCTGACCTGTTACATGTGCACTTGGCAGCTGAAGGCGTCTGTGTTGATCCCATGTTCATATGTGTCCGCATTGCTGAGATTTTTTTATATATGCAAATTAGCCTCTAGGAGCAACGGGGACCTTGCTGTTACACCTGGAGACTCTGCTCTTTCTGCTGCCCCTGTGCTTTGATTGGCAGGATCAGGTGTGATGATGATTTCACTGCCTGGTCCTGTTAAAGTGCAGAGGATGCAGCAGTTGCAGAGAGAGAGAGAGAGCAGAGCCTGTAGGTGTAATGGTAACGCCCCCGTTGCCCATAGAGTCTCATTTGCATATAATAAATTATCATTTCTCATAGCAATGCGGGCACATATGACAGATGCCCTTTAAACCAGAAAATACCCGTTTAAGGTTCCCCTGCTCATTGGCTGCAGTTCCTTGTGTGGCGGGTGGTCAGGCCTCCACTTTACAAGTGGGATACAGCACTAAATTGGCGCTGTGGCCCCCTCATTCTCATGAGCAGTGGGCATCCCAGACGTTAGACTCTCAGGGTTCCAGCGATACTTTGTAAGACCAGAAAACCCCTTTAATGAGGGAAAGGATTTTTGTGGTTGATCACCTGGGGCATGATGGGATATGTGCCATTTGTCTGCTCGCTGTCCTGAACAGGCTTGTTTTTTTTTTTTTTTTTTCTCGATTCATGAATAGAATGCTAGTTGTAAAGTGATAACTGACACTTGTACAGGGAGAACCATGAAGTAGTGGTATTAGTTTAGCTGAATCCTCGTCTGTGGGATGCAGGGTGACCAGTGGCTGTCAGTCACCATCTGCTCCTGTGCCCCCACGACAACACTCCCTGGCCTGTGGTTTTGATTTGCTTTGTTATAGGGAAGTTGTCAGGGTCCACATTCTCCTCCACATCAGTGACTGCATACCTACCTGTGACCGTCATGCTGAGGTTTGTAGGTCGGTGACCACTGCCAGGGGGGTTCTCGTCCCTGTCCTGTCACATGACATTTTGTTCCGTTGCCATCTACTCACTGCCTTTTTGTTTTAATCGTCTTTTAGCGGCGCCTTCGCCACCTGCGCAGCATCGCAGCGCGGAACATCGTCAGTAAGAACGGATACCGCCTGCTGGACACCTACTTCACACTTCACCTGCTCGGGGGGGAAAAAGTTTACAAAGGTGGGTTAGTGAACGTAAGTCCGTAAGTCTCCGAAAATGCACCGAATGGGTCAAGTTTTAGACCTAGGAAGGCTCCAAAAACGATAATCCAGTGATGGTCTAAAATGCAACAGTTTACGCTAAAAAAAAAGTTTGCACAAAGTTCTGAGGTTCTGGGTTCACATCACGTTTTTCCCATCCTTTTTATTTACACAAAAAACATATACGTTAAATGGACGCCTCAGACTGATGTCGTACAGCGGCATCCGGTCACCATAGAGCCTCATTGTAAAAGAAAGGTCTACCCCCCTTTTTTTTTTTTTTAACCGGACTCTGCAGGATACAAGAACGTGGTGGGCTGTGTTTTAGTATCCTTTTTTTTTTTTTTCTTCTAATGTGTACGTCAATTGGAGGAATAAAATGTGATGTAAACCCACCCTAAGCCGACCAGTTGGCGGTATGGAGTTAGACCAAAGCGTCCAGCTATGCACCAGGTTTATCATCCCGTCTGGCGCTTCTCTAGACTACACAATGATGTAACTCTTCACTGAAGGCAAGCAGAGATGGTGACTGAGCACAGTGCAGAGCTGGATCAGCGATGGGGGCGTGCGATCCTAGGTCAGGGGTTAGCCTCCTCCTGCACACTCAGGTGTATTTCGGAGGACAGCTCGCCCCTCTGTGCCCCTCGCTGATCTGCAGGATATTATATCCTATGTGACGAGTTCCTCCTCTGATCACTTCTTTCTTTTTGCTCCTTGCAGAATTCTACAGGAGTGAGGTGGTGAAGGACTCCCTGGTAAGCAGCGCCGGCGTGTGAACCGTACTCTACCTGCGTCGTCTAGCGATCCTAAATGACACCGCCATATTAAGTTACTGATCCCCACCTGTATACAGCAGCTCATGTCCGTGTTTAGGCATTAAACCTTCCCTGAGGCATCCGTTTTTTTTTTTTTTTTGCAGGACCAGTTGTGCTTTCTAATGGCGCCATTTAATATTACATATGATGTAGTGGGAAGCGGGGAATAATTCTAATTTTGCCATCGTTTTATGGTTTTGTTTTTACATAGAACCCAAAACATTTTCCCAAAAGGAGTTAAACATTAAACGACGAGTATATCAATCGGCTATACAACCTTCAAAAATATTGAGTCTACATGTAAAGAAATATATCAACACCGTATGTGTATCAAAAAAACATCCCCTTAGTTTATCAATTCATAGTATCTAGTCACATGATTGACAATACACAACAATTAAAAATCAAAGTTAAAACAAAAGTGACTGTTAACGGGATGGTGAGGCGCTAGTGCAGATCTATCGCGGTCAGTAGGTAAGCTGCTCAATACAAGATTGTACGGCTAGCTCAGAAAATACTGTGCGATTCTAAAATCTACAGCCAAATTTAGTGACTGATAAAAACCCAAGCTGAATACATAAAAAATGAGGAAATTAATCACAACAGCGAACAAATAATAAATACCAAATTTAATTTTTTTTTCCACCACTTTTTATAATTATCTCTATGGAGCTGTGGGAAGGTGTGGGCTATGGGGTGTGCATGAATTATTATAATTTTTTTAATTTGTTTATTACCTTCTCATGTATGTGTTTTTATGACGTCATTCAGAGGGCAGATTTGTATGTCAGATCTATGGATTATTTAAAGGGATTGGCCAGGACATCCCCCTTCCCCCTCTGATGTGAATAGTGTTTGTTTCTGGAGTGCACACCCCATATACACCCTATATACACCCCACCCCATATACACCACATTCCATATAGACCCTATATACACCCCATATACACCACACCCCATATACACCACATTCCATATAGACCCTATATACACCCCACCCCATATACCTTAGAGAGCTGTGAAATGAATGCAGTTTGTGTCCACGACGTGGGGAGATGTGTGCAGATTGCCCGGCCTCGTGTGACTCCGCTCAGATTCGGCGGAGGGCTGCTTCTCATTTACCTCTATTTTGCCGCCCAGTAAGGAATGCAGGAATGATAATAAAAGCCAGGATGCCTCGTGTCTCTGTTACTGCTGGTAGCTCCCCAGGTCCTTCACTAGGAATGTATTCGGTGGCCAGGGGCTTCCATGTGGTGCCAAGTGCTGTGACCGACCACCGCCCCACCACCCACCTTACTGACTATTGCCGGGTAGTGACGGTCATGTTGTGTCCGGTAATGATAGCCATGTGCGCCTCTCCCTCTATCAGACTCTGTTAGCAGGGACCAATGTCAGGGGCTGGTAATGGTCTCCATATGTGTAGTGAGAACACAAGACCGGAGGGCATAGAGGGTGGATGCTGTGACTGTGGAGGGGATGGAGGGTCCTGCCATCACTACTGTACAGGTTGGGGGAGTGGGCTGATGTGACTGCTTGGTGGGAAAGGTGTGTGTAGGGTTGCTTTGAGTACTGGAGGTGGGGAAGTATATATAGGGGCAGTGGTGACTGCTGGGGGAAGGGTGTATTTGGAGGCTGCTGTAACTAGTGGGGGAAGTATATAACATCCATTTTGCCCCAGTTCACCCTGCTTGTGCTTCAGCCACACTACAGCATCCACTTTATTTGATGCCTTGCGTTCCTTTTCTGTAATGACAGATCCAGATAGTTTTTTCTGTGTGTACCACAAAAAAGGAGGCGTCTGGTGCTCGGGCGTGATGCCTTTTTCCTATGTACATGTATTAAAGGGGTTGTCCAGACTTTTAATATTGATGACCTATCAGATTGGCTGGGGTCCGACACCTGGCACCCCCGCCGATCAGCTGTAAGAAGGAAAGGCGCACGCAGTGTCCATGTGCCATTTCCCGTCTCTCTTCCTGCTGCTGTGTCTATGGCAAAGCAGCGGCGAGAAGGAAGGCAGCATGTAGACATGTGGCACCGACACCTCTGCCGATCTGATATTGATGACCTATCCTGAGGATAGGTCATCAATATTAAAAGCCCGGGGGACCCCTTTAAGTATTATACTGTGAACAAGGACTCGGGAGATCGAAACGCGTAGGGTATGGGTGAACTACTGCCGCCTGTGGAGTCTTCAGGTGTATGGTCTTAGATTTGGTGCCTATGACAATGTTATAAGTAGCTTCCTTATCTTCCTCTGCAGAATCCAACATGGAGAAGCCTGGACTTTGGATTGATGCCTGACCGGCTGGACACGTCAGTGTCCTGCTTCGTCGTCAGGATATGGGGGGGCAAGGATGATGATTATCGTCTGTTAATTGAATGGGAAGTAAATCTGGATGGACTCAAGTATTTGGGCCCTCAGGTAAGAAACCGTAAGAGTCTGTGACTCGTGTCTTCACTGTATGGTTTATTATAAGGCACAGTTTTATCACGTGGAATGGTTAGGATGGATGATTGCAGTACATGTATGTACATACTGTACTGATCCTGAGTTACATCCTGTATTATACTTCAGAGCTGCACTCACTATTCTGCTGGTGCAGTCACTGTGTACATACATTACTTATACTGTACTGATCCTGAGTTACATCCTGTATTATACTCCAGAGCTGCACTCACTATTCTGCTGGTGCAGTCACTGTGTACATACATTACTTATACTGTACTGATCCTGAGTTACATCCTGTATTATACTCCAGAGCTGCACTCACTATTCTGCTGGTGGAGTCTCAGTGTACATACATTACAGGCCCTCCTTCGCTATAGTTGTCTATGCCAGTGTTTCCCAACCAGTGTGCCTCCATCTGTTGCAAAACTACAACTCCCAGCATGCCCGCACAGCCAAAGGCTGTCCAGGCATGCTGGGAGTTGTAGTTTTGCAACAGCTGGAGGCACACTGGTTGGGAAACGCTGGTCTATGCTATGATGTAGGTGAATTATGTCTGATGAGGTATTATAATACATTTCTGTGCTCAGATATCACGGTGTCTTACCCAGTAACTAACCCCTTAAATACCGGGCACAGAGAAATCTATTATGGTGAATGGGATTCTGATGCTATACCTGCTAAGCCGTGCCTCGTGCGCAGCTTTCCAGCGGCCAGAATGTCATAGTAACTGATTGGAGCCCCGCAATTTCACTGCAAGGACTCCGATCGGAAGGCTGCATCCCTCTGCCTAACCTCACAGATGCTACAATCGATATTGAAAGCAATCGCCGGTCATTATATTATACAGCCAGCACCTCCCGCGTATGGAGCGCGCCCAGAGCGGCAGCCCTCTTCATACATTCTCAGCCACCGTGACGTACAGATACGCCACGGTGGCTGAAGGGGTTAAAACGCAAGAAAAACTGTATAAATGTGTTATTGCTGTAATCATACTGACCCAGAGAATGATGGTAACTGCTCAGTTTTGCTTCATTGGGAATACCGTAACTAAACCCATAAAACGGGCTGATTAATTATACCGTCTGTATTTGAGCATACTGTAATGGAGAGAGAAGCGCACGTACCCAAACAACTCTCATCATCTTCACCTCCTGTTTGCAGCACGTAGGTCACGTGACCCACGTCCTCCTTACCATAGCCGTTCACACAATGCTGCTTTTATTTTCTAACCTGACTTAAAAGCGATTGCTGTAATGTGATTGGTTGCTCTGTAAATCTTCTCCATTACGGTCCTCTTGCGTCGGCTTCTTCACTGACCCCCAGAACCTCTTCTCACTGTCTCCACAGATCCATGCCTGTAACCCGAATGAAGTCATTTTCGGTCTCAACGACGGCTATTATGGCGCCTGTTTCGAAAGTAAGGTAAGTACCTCTCAGGACGCACCTCGCTCACTGCGTATCCAGACAACCCTCCACAGCCTCCATATAATGAGGTATGTGTGTGGACACTAATGTGGATTGTAAAATAGATCCAGAGCAAAGAAGTGTTGTCATGAGGACTCTGGAGCAGAGAGCCTGCGGATGATGGACCTAGAACTTCAAGCACTGAACTGCTTAAGGTCTGCAGGTGATCCTGGTCCTTAAGGGGGTTGTAGCATGAAAAGTATTCCTAGGCTGTGAATGGGACACTTCAAATGAAGCATTATTTCAGTGCACATGCACTAAAAATTCCATGCTGATATTGTATGTACATTTTCCTCTGTGGTAGCGCCCTCTGCTGTTTTATCCCTCAGGTCCACCTCCTCCTGCAGTCAGTGGTGGACGCACATGCTCGGTAGCTCCCCTGCTCATCTCCTCCTCTTAGTGATGGCATGGCGATCTCCCAGGGAAGCAGCCCAGACACCTTCCATTCATTCATTCGTTCTTACTTAAAAATTCATAGAAGCATATAGCTAGAGCTCTCTGGACTGTGGAGAAATTTTGGGGGCATTACATCCATTATATATCTGTGGAGCCAGAGATCACACTACATTTTTTTCCAGCAGAGCAAAAATACTCCTCTTACTATTTTTGCAGAGTATTTTTAGCCAAGAATTGCAGATAGAGAGATATACGTGATAGCTGCACATACCCCGTGCAGCTACCACGTGTATAGACGTCATGGCAGCTCTTTAATTAAAGCGCTGCAAAGCGCTTGGATTAAAGCTTCTGCCCCTGTCCTGCTGCTGTCACGGACAGCATACAGTGCAGTAATGCCGGCAAGGGACCAATCAGAGTGGCCCCTTGCCGGCAATCGGATCGCGGCAGTGAAAAAATGCCGGTTTCAGGCTCTGATCTGTGTCCTCTTGGGGGGGCCCCCCCCCCTTGTGTCCGCCTGCCCCTGAAGCTCATCTCCACATTCAAGCCTGCCCAGTGCCCTGATGTGGTCCGCCCCCTCCCTGCCCCATACATTCCTCCTGCCCCATGTTGACCGTGACACCCCCCCCCCCCCCTCCCGTTCCAGCGCTGCCCCCGATGCGGTTCGGTCCCCCTGCTGTGTGTGATGGCGGCGGCTCCATTTTTGAGCCGCCGCTATCAGCAGAGAGTGTCAGCGGCATCCATGGGGTTAATAGAGGGAGGGGGCTCCCTCTCTCCACCATCTGGGCTGCCGCGCTGCGATGGCGCATCTGATTGTATTATACTTTGCAATGCAAGTTTAGTACAGCCATCAGCCCCACTGGATCTTCAAGATCCAAGAGGGACTTGACTTGATGATAAAAAAAAAAAAGTGAAAATAATATTTTTTGGTCACCTTGCCCCATAAAGTGTAATAATGAATGATCAAAAAATCCTATGTACCCAAAAATGGTACCAATACAAACCTCAACTCTTTCTGCAACAAACGAGCCCCTGCACAAGACGATCAGCAGAAGAATAAAAAACATATGGCGTTCAGAAAATGGACACACAAAAGCAATTTTGAAAAATAAATTATGTAAAACTCAAACAAACAAAGTAGACACATTTGATATCATTGCGTCCGTAACAACCTGCTCTATAAAAAAAAAATAACCTGAGACAGATTTGTGAACACAGATTTTGGCAAAGTCTCTGTTAGTGAGCACTTCTCCTTTGCCGAGATAATCCATCCCACCTCACAGGTGTGGCATATCAAGGTGCTGATTAGACAGCATGAATATTGCACGGGTTTGCCTTAGACTGCCCACAATAAAAGACCACTCTGAAATGTGCAGTTTGATCACACTGCATAATGCCACAGATGTCGCAACGTTTGAGGGAGCGTGTAATTTGCATGCTGACTGCAGGAATGTCTACCAGAGCTGTTGCCCGTGCAATGTTTGTTTCTCTACCATAAGCCGTCTCCAAAGGCGTTTCAGAGAATTTGGCAGTACATCCAACCGGCCTCACAACCGCAGCCCACGTGTAACCACAGCAGCCCAGGATCTCCACATCCAGCATGTTCACCTCCATGATCGTCTGAGACCGGCCACCCGGACAGCTGGAGCAGCAATCGGTTGCATAACCAAATAATTTCTGCACAAACTGTCAGAAACCGTCTCAGGGAAGCTCATCTGCAGGCAAACATCCCAGTTCTTGCATGGCCAGCATACTCACCGGACATGTCACCCATTGAGCATGTGTGGGATGCTCTGGATCGGCGTATACAACGGCGTGTTCCAGTTCCTGCCAATATTCTGCAACTTCGCACAGAGGAAGAGGAGTGGACCAACATCCCACAGGCCACAATCAACAACCTGATCAACTGTATGTGACGGAGATGTGTTGCACTGCGTGAGGCAAATGGTGGCCGCACCAGATAATGACTGGTTTTCTGACACCCCTCCCAGTAAGGCAAAACTGTGCACATTTCAGAGTGGGCAGTCTAAGGCACACCTGTGCAATATTCATGCTGTCTAATCAGCACCTTGATAGCGCACACCTGTGAGGTGGGATGGATTATCTCGGCAAAGGAGAAGCGCTCACTAACACAGATTTAGACAGATTTGTGAACAATATTTGAGTAATGGGTCTTTTGTGTACATAGAAAATGTTTCAGATTTTTTAGTTCAGCTCATGCAAAATGGGAGCAAAACCGAAAGTGTTGCGTTTTATATTTTTGTTCAGTGTATGTGCCATGATTGTTCCAGATGGGAAAACCCCTTTAACATGTTTATTCCGCACGATGAATGCTGTCAATGCAAAACCCAAAAAGTTGTCGACTTGTTTTTTGGTTTCCTTCCCCCCCCCAAAAAAGTGATAAAGGCTAATAAATAATATGTAAGCTGAAAACTTATTTGCCCCACAAAAAAAATTAAAATAATGGTTCTGGATTTTGAGTTCGAGGACGAGAAATTGAAAAACCTTTGAGGCCCATAATAGGCGGGTCATGCCATGGTATATTTATGCTGCTGGTTTAAAGGAAATGCGTCATCAGAAAATGACCTATTGTATAAATCATGTTTTTAATGTTAAACATAGTGTATCTTATTTTTTTAAATCTTTAATGTCGCTATGTAAAATAAATTGTTAATTAACATGCAATTTTCGCACTGGCCACAAGGACTAAATTTATAATAAGACTTCCAGTCTCTTGAGAGCAGCTACACGGGCCGCAGACACAATGGACAGGAGCGGACCCACTTGACTTCTATGGTAGGGATGCTCTGTGACCTGTGCAGTGGTCAGGAGGGAGCAGATGAGCTGTGGGATCGCCTATTGTGAATGAAGGATCCTGCGTTATCTATACAGAAGTGTTACTTGTCATTGTAATCCTGTCTGAGAAGGGGAACAGCTACTGAGAAGTTACCTGTAAACACAGGAAATCCGGACCTTTTATTAGGCCTGGTGGCCAGTGTGAAGATTGCAGAATTATATATATTTTTAAATATAGTGACATGGGGGAAAAAAAATAAAAACTCGACAAAAATCCTAAAAGAATATGTTTAACATAAAAATTTGATTTTAAACAAAAGATCATTTTCTGATGACGCATTCCCTTTAAGCTGGCTGCCTGAGCGATCAGGTTCCCAAGCGGCTGCCTGAGCGATCAGGTTCCCAAGCGGCTGTTTGGCATAGATGCGGCGGCTACAAACCTGCAGCATGTGAATATTGCCTGATAGTCCGGCGTCTGCTCTGGATTTACAAGTCCTCTGTGTTTCAGGGTAATACCGAGTCACGCAGGAACAGCCACCTGCAGGTGGAGCAGAATGCGGTGCGCAACTCCTATGGAGTCTTCTCTCTGCTGAGGTAGGTGACCCGACTGCTGTGTTTGTGAAGGTGGTCATATTATTATTTTTATGTTCTGCTGTCTAAAGCCTGTCGTGTACCGTAAAGGGGTTTTCCCTTTGTATAGCGGATGGGCTTGCTATCACAGCTCATCCCTATTGAAGTGAATGGGGTTAAGTGCGCAACCACTATACAATATACGGCGCTGTGCTTGGTGAGCACTGAGAAGGCCGCAGAGCTCATAGGAGTGCTGTCCGCATCTTTTGCGGCCCCATTGAAGTGAATGGGTCCGCATCCGAGCCGCAAAAACTGCGGCTCGGTTGTGAATTAAAATAACGGTCATGCGAATGAGGCATAAGTCTTCTGTCAGTTTGTCAGATCTTCAGTTTTCTGTCACACAGCTTTTCTGGAACCCTGAATGTCGAATCTGTCTAGTTTAAAGGGGTTTTCCTAGCCTCAGGTCATTTAATATCCACACGGTGAGAGTCCGACGCCCCCACCAATCAGCTGTTCCCTGCAGTCTGCGGCTCTGGAAGTAGCATTGTGAATGGATCAGGAAGTACAGCGCCGCTCAAAGTGTAGTGGCCACTTTGAGTTACTGCACCTCAGCTTTTATTGAAGTGAATGGGAGCCGATCTGCTGTTACCCCAAACGACCACTACACTTTGAATGGAGCTGTGGTTCCCAGTTCCATTCACAGTGGTAGACTTCAGGAAACGGCTTATCAGCATCCCCTGTTTCTCATGTTGCCTGGTTCCATCACCACCTTGCTGTTGGCAGCTCCGGTCCCTGCCGTGGACACATCTAGCCACTAGGCAACTGAACTTTTTTTTTTTTTTTTCCCTGCTGTGACCCAGCTCCAGTCTTCTGCCTCGGGCCACTGCTCTCATGCTCCAGCTGCATGGCATGGTCTGGTTGGTGAGATAACAACCACCACCACCTTAAAGGTGTCACATTACAAGAACCTTTCCGCAGGATAAGGGTTAAGTGTTTCATTGGCGGGGGTCCGATCACTGGGGCCCTTGCTGATCGCTAGAACATGTGTCCTCCCATTTGAATGGCGCGACAGACAGGCAAACGTGCTACCGATCCCTTCTACTCTATGGCTTGTCCAATAGAGTTGAATTGATTGGCAGCACACATGAGTTTCTGCAGTTTTTTTTTTAAACTCTTTTTATTGAAGTATAAAGTTGCAATATTATCATACATGACAGTTTGACCTGACCATAAAGCCAATATTGCGAGTATACAGAGTCAACATGCAAGTTGACGTTAAACAAACAAAGGAAACAAACATTCCGTGGTACATAATCCCAAAAATAATTTCCCCTGGACGCAGCAGGGTTGCGTGGCAGACACCATTCCCAATCTGAAAATGATTTCCCACCATTCATGTCAGGGACAACAACATATATGCCAATTAAGAACAAAGGAGAGAAAAAAGGCATATATACATAATAAAGCAATAACAGAAAAGACCAACATTTCCCAGCAAGGCCTGCATAGCTAAACGGAAATAAGAGGCTATCGAGATTCAGCGTACTAGCGGACGCGCACCACTCCCCCCACACTTTCTCAAATTTCTGGGGGCATCCCCTATGAATGTAGACCACTTTCTCCAGAGGAATAATCTGGTTCACCACCCGCTTCCAGTGGTTAACATTAGTCATCCTATCGGCCATCCACCTAAGAGCTATCGCCTTCCTAGCCAGAAATAGAGTTTCCTCCAGGAATATCCTGTGGTGATGAGACCACATCTCCTCATCAATAACTCCCAACAGGCACATCTTAGGACATAGAGGAACAGTACCTGGCACTAAGTTAGACAATAAGGCCGTCACATCCCTCCAAAAGCATTGTATCGCTCTACATTCCCACATCATATGCCAGAAGTTAGCATTGGGCTGTTGACATCTTAAGCAGTTGTCATTCTGCATCCTACCCATTCGAAATAGCCTGCTCGGTGTGAGGTAGCTCCTATGAAGTATATGTAGCTGTATCATCTTATTGTTAACCGAGGGGGAAACTCTTGTGGGAGCTGCCAGCGCTTCGGCCCATTCAGTCTCAGAAAGGGACGGAATACAAAGCCTCCATTTGTCCTCTACACCCAGAGGGGAGGTAATCATCTTCGTGGTTATGAGGTGTGTATAGATAGCCGATATGAGTCCTCTGGGACCTTGTGTGGATAGCACTCCAATCAGCGGGTAATTGGAAATCTTTCTAGATCCTCTTCCGAACTGTGCGGAGAGAGCGTGTCTAATCTGCAGAAACCTAAAAAAACATGTGTCTCGGGATTCCATATTTATCCTGAATTTGAGTAAAGGATCTCAGGGATCCTCCCTCATATAAGTCTCCCAGGACCAGTACCCCATGATCCTTCCACAGCGCAGCACCGTCATGACTACTCAAATGCGGAAACATGGGGTTTCCCCATAGGGGTATTGCGTCCGGTATGTCAGAGTATACCTTCAATTTAGCTGCCTCCCAAACCTGATGGGCCAACCTATGTAGTAAGAGGGTTTTACCGTGGAAAAGGTTAATATCTTCCAGCACCGGCCATAAGGAGTGTAGCTGGAGAAAGTCCTGCAAATAGAATTCCGCATTGGGAAGGGGCTGCGAAGAAACCCAGGAGGTTAGATAACGTAGTTGACCCGCTAGGAAGTACATGAACAGGTCCGGGAGTGCCGCACCCCCCTGCAACTTGGGTCTCTGAAGAGTGCGCAGTGCCAGCTTCCTTCTAGCCCTACCCCAAATAAAAACAGACATCATAGAGTGGAGGCGGTCAAAGAACCGTCTCGGGATAGTCGTACTAGCATGTTCCAATACATATAAGGCTTTGGGTAGAAGGACCATCTTTATGAGGTTCAGACGTCCCATCAGAGAAATAGGGAGAGACCGCCACGCTGCAAATTTCTTCGTGAAAAACAAAGTTAAGGGCTCTATGTTCAAAGCGTAAGCTGAGGGGGGATCAGGGCCGACTTGGTCCAATTAATATGCAATCCAGAGAACCGGCCAAAAGTTTCAATTAACTCAATCGCCCTGGGTAACGACTGCTCCGCCTTATCCATAAAAAGGATCAGGTCGTCAGCGTATAACCCGACTCTGTCCTCTATCCCCCAAGGATATTCCTCTGTAGACCCCATCCTGCCTCAGTCGAAGTGCTAAGTGTTCTATTGCGACTGCAAATAGGAGGGGTGACAGAGGGCAACCTTGTCTTGTGCCTCTACCCAAATCGAAACTGCCTGAGTGCGAGCCATTCACCAGTATATTCGCTTTAGGCTGCCTATATAACATTCGTACCCACTGGGCAAATACTGGGCCAAATCCAAAGCATTTCAGCGCTTCCAGTAGATACGGCCATTCCACCGAATCAAAGGCCTTGGCCGTGTCCAAGGAAGCAAGGACCCATGGCTTTTCTAAAGCTCTCCCAATTTGCGTTATAACTTGCGCCCTCCTGATGTTATTGGATGTGGACCTCCCGGGTATGAATCCAGATTGATCCTGGTGTACAATAGAGGCGACGACCCTATTCAATATATTGGCAATCATTTTCGTAAGAACCTTTATAATCTAGGTTTAGCAAGGATATGGGCCTATATGAGCCACAATCTAAGGGGTCCTTATCCGGCTGCAAGATGATTACAATGGTGGCGTCATAAAAGGAGTCCGGCAGTTTCTGTTGAGACATAGCTGCCTGCAGCATACTCATCATTCTAGGGGCCAAGATGTCACCATACCTATTGTACACCTCGATCGGTATGCCGTCCGGCCCGGGAGCTTTCCCAGTATTTAGACCTCGCATGGCATCCTGTATTTCTTCCAAAGTAAAATCTCTCTCAAGCGAGTCCCTATCCTCAGCACTCAACTGGGGATGCGTCACCTCCTGTAAATATGTCGTGAGTTCCTGGGGTGAATATCGTGACACCGAACTATATAATTCTTGATAGAATTCCTGGAATCTAGCAAGAATGTCTGGCGACCTTTCCTTTATCTCACCGTCCGATCCTCTTATACGTAGGACAGGGGGGGCTGAGGAATTATTCCGAGCAATATGTGCCAAAAGCTTACCTGCCTGGCCTCCCTGTTCAAAAGACTGCTGTTTAAGAAAGAAAAGTTTCCGGTCACTCTCTTCCTGCAGGTGTTGCATGTACTGTCTCCCTTTAAGAAGCCAGTCTACCCTGTTAGCCTCAGAGGGATCTCCAATAAAGGCAGTCTCTGCTACCTTACAAGTCTCCTGCAGTTCTACCTCCCTACGGTGGGACTCCCTTTTAATATAAGCTATGGATGATTTAATACAACCCCGCAAGTAAGCTTTTAACGTTTTCCAGATTAGTAGTTCGTCTAATGTGTCACCCTGCACCTCAAAAAACATATGGAGTTGATCCGGAATCCGATCATTAGGCCCTATCAGGGTGAGCCAGAAGGGATGTATGCGCATCTTGTTCCCTCCCTCCCATCTAACAATAAGAACTTTGCTAACAGCGGGGCGTGGTCAGAAGGACCCTGCGGACAGTACTCAATGCTCTCCAGTTCAGTAAGGGTTAGTGCATTACCCATGATGTAATCTATCCTAGATAAGGCACCTCTAGAAGGGGTGAAGCAAGAGTACTGCACCGCTAGGGGATGCCTCTCCCGCCAGAGGTCCAGCCAGCCCATTTCAGTGGCCACTTTCAGGAGTGCCGAAGTTGAGCTAACGGGCCCCATACTTCCCGCCTGACCCCGAAAACGGTCCAACTCCGGATTCATTAGCATATTAAAGTCCCCCATACAGATCAGTCTGACATTCGGATACTGCACCACAAAGCTCACCACAGCCTGCAGGACAGATATACTGGCCGGTGGAGGATTATACACATTAATGATGACGTACGGAGTACAATTAACATACGCATGCACAAATATGTACCGGCCGTCTGGATCCTCCACGAGCCTCTGCATTTCCCATCGTAGACTACTGTGTACTAAGACCGCCACCCCTCTTGAGTATGAGTTCCCATATGCATTGGCGCTCCACTGGACCCATGACTTCTTTACTCTGTTGCCCGTCTCCAATGTTAAGTGGGTCTCCTGCAAACCTAGAATATGTGGGGCTAGCCGACGCACATGTGAAAACACCGCTAATCTCTTCCTGGGCCCACCCAAACCCCTCACATTCCATGACATAACTGTTAGTCCCGCCATGCTATCTGGAATCCCATGGATTTCATAAGTAATGTGTCCCTAAACAGAATCTCGGGGCCCCACTCACTGCCATCCACTCTATACATCTGCGTCATACATTCCCAGGGTATAATAGCATACCACCAGAACAAACACATAAAAATAACCTAACAACTAGATGTCAGTAACATCAAGTGTAAAGCAGGCACAAGGCCTTCAACATTCGTGACCGTGTATACGGGGACCTGCATGGTGTACCTAGATGTTAACCCAGTGCAGGTAATCGCCGGGTGAGACCCGTGGCTATAAAAACTAAATAGCAAGATATCAACTAACACAAGTGCAGGAAAAACAAAACATTTCAGGGTACATAACACTCCGTATATCCTAAGGAGAGAACCATGATGATCATACGATACCAATGAAGTGTTCCTGCGAGCGAAGTCCAACTAGAAACAAATTAATGTCCTGCACGAGTCCACTCGGAGTAGGTTAGTGTAGTAAGGATCCCAAAGTTCCTCAGATCACTATCTCGGTCTGCTGGCTATCCATTCATCGGCTTCCCTCGGGTCCGTGAAAAATAAGGATTTCCCGCCGTCTACAACCCGGAGCCGTGCTGGATATGACATGGAGTACTGGATATTCAGCTCGCGTAGCTTCCTCTTGACCGCCACAAAGGTGGATCTTTTTTTCTGTAACTCCGCCGAAAAATCAGGGAATAGCGAAATCCTGGAGTTGTTATACGATAAGTTCTGCGCGGTTCTAGCCAAGGTAAGCAGCAGATCCCTGTCCTTCCAGTTCAAGAGCCTGGCCAGCAAGGGTCTGGAGGGAGCCCCCGGTGGGGGAGGTCTCGCCGGGACCCTATGAGCCCTCTCCACAGCGTATGTTGCTGAGAACGCGGCCCCCGGAAATGTGGTCTTGAACCAATTTTCTATAAAAGATGCAGGATCCATTCCTTCAGCCCGTTCCGGAAGGCCTAAGATTCGGATGTTATTTCGTCTGGATCTATTCTCCAAATCATCGCATTTTTGCTGCCACAGCTGTACTTTCTGCTCCAGATCAGACAGCTTGACCTGCATCGGCCGGGTGATGTCTTCCAGCTCTGACACCCTGTGCTCAGTCTGTCTCGCTCTTTCCCGCAGCTGCTGCACATCATGCCTCAGGAGCCCTACATCCACCTTTACCTCCTCAATTTTGCTGGTAAGGGAGGTCTGGCACATAGAGATCGCTGTCATCAGCTGCTCATGGGCTTCTTTAGGTGAAAGCTCAGCTTCTTCCTCACTTTGAGGATCCTGTTGCAGGGCCGGATTGCCGCGTGTCACATGCGCGCGCTGGGTAGATGGAGACGCAGCGCCATGTTGATTCTCGGCTCTAGCAAATTCACGGAGCCGTTCCGCCGCTGCCTGTGCCTTGCTTGGGCTCATTTTGCTTCTCCTAGTGGTCCCCCTCCGTTTCTGCACTTGCCACTCTGATTGCGGCTATTTAGAAATCAGGATGGATAAGGATTGTGATCGGGTCTCGGAGCGGCGCTCAGAAGCGTGCGCTCATACCGGAAGTTGGTCACGCCCCCCCGAGTTTCTGCAGTTTCTTTCAAATGGGGCAACATGGGCCCCTGTTCTAGCAATTGGCAGGGGCCCCAGTGGTCGGACATCCGAAAATCAGACACTTATCCATCTTGTCCTTTGTCCTGTCGCATCCTGACTGCTCTCATGGTGACAACGCTACTACTGCTTCACCGCTACTGTATCTCTTGTGGGGGTCAAAACCCGGGAATCTGCATTCCTGTACGTCCTTGTGTGGAAGACCAGGGGATCCCATCGACTCCACACCCCAGTCTATCCAGAGCCAAACATGCTGCTTGTATACATTATTATAGCCGGCGTCCCCTCCACGCTGTCAGCGCCTCGGCCGCCCGGAGATGTCCTTCAGGCGGTGAGCTGACCTCTCCTTAGCAAACATTTACACTGAAGTCTAATCCTCTACTGTTTTCTCAAGAGCGCCCCCTCCAGACCGTCACTCCGGCTGATGCATATTACACTTAGACCAGCACTTGATGCGTATGACAGGACAAATCCCTGCCTCTCCAGAGCGCTCAGCCGCACGTCTAGGAATGCGGCTGTGACCTTATCGCTTCCTGGGAAATAAATAGGGGGCACTTAATGCGCTAATTGGTGTTACTAAAGAGTACAGCGGATTACACGGAAATCTCATCTGAAGACCTCACACTAGTGCTGCAGTACCACACACAACCTGTGTTTTTGGATTAAAGGAGCTATCTTTTTCTAGTCATGGACAACCTCTATAATGTAACGGAGACCATTTCCTAATGTGTTTATACACAGCAGCCAATCAGAGCTGCAGTGTAGAGCAAGGGGGAAGGGCAGTTGAAGCATCCAGAGCATCTAATGACATATGCAGAAGACTTCAGACTGCCACAGGCTCTAATAGACAGTGCAGCAAAGATGATGTCCCTTAATGGAGTAAAACTGCAATGTAATGCATGAGCGGTGCACACAGGATTCTTGCTTCTGCTTCATTCAAAGTCTATTGAGCCCTGTTGTGTCATGAATATGGATTATCATTGAATGGCAGCCATGATTTTCATTTAATTCACCATGGTCAGTGTACGTGCAAAATAAGTTCTCACACCAGCCATCAGCTGTCAGATAGCAGAGGTAGTGAAATCCACAGGAGGGCCCTGCTTCAAAGCCCCAGCCATATGGCAGGAAACTTCTTGCAGGCCACCTTCGTTTACAATTTCACACCCCATTCAGACAGCATGGATCCTGCAGAAACGCCTCCCTGCTATGGGTCTAAGCCATTCCCCAGTTCAATAAAATCTAGCAGACGGCATTGAACCAGCGATTTATAAGGAATTATGATTTACCCGGCCATCACAGGCGCAAACCGGATAAATATTTGTGTCCCGGTGGCCACGATGAACATGCCCATGGTTTCAGTTTGGTGGTGGGATGCCAGGAAAGGGAGATATACATACAGTGCTTTGCAAAAGTATTCACCCCCCCTTCACCTTCTCGTATTACAGCCTTAAATTCAAAGTTTTGTTAATCTGAATTGTATGTGACTGATCAGAACACAATAGTCTAAGTTAGTGAAATGAGAAAAATATATAAATAAAACTATTGTTTAGAAATGGGAAACAGAAAATTGGCCTGTGCGTATGTATTCGCCCTCTTGGTTAGGAAGCCCATATAAAGCTCTGGTGCAGCCAATTTCCTTCAGAAGTCACATAATGAATGAAATGATGTCCACCTGTGTGCAATCTAAGTGTCACATGATCTCTCATTACATATACACACCTTTTTTTGAAAGGCCCCGAAGGCTGCAACACCTAAGCAAGAGGCTTTACTAACCAAACACTGCCATGAAGACCGAGGGAATCTCCAAACAAGTAAGGGACAATGTTGTTGAGAAGTACAAGTCAGGGTTAGGTTAAAAAACGCAAAATCCAAATCTTTGATGATCCCCAGGAGCACCATCAAATCTATCATAACCAAATGGAAAGAACATGGCACAACAGCAAACCTGCCAAGAGATGGCCGCCCACCAAACCTCATGGACCGGGTAAGGAGGGCATTAATCAGAGAGGCAGCACAGAGACCTAAGGTAACCCTGGAGGAGCTGCAGAGTTCCACAGCAGAGACTGGAGTATCTGTACATAGGATGACAATAAGCTGTACGCTCCATAGAGTTGGGCTTTATGACAGAAAGCCGTTACTCTCGGCTAAAGACAAAAAGGCACATTGTGAGTGAAAAGGCCTGTGGGAGACTCCCAAAATGTATGGAGGAAGGGGCTCTGGTCTGATGAGACTACAATTTAACTTTTCGGACATCAAAGAAAACACTGTCTGGGGCAAACCCAACACATCACCCAAAGAACACCATCCCCACAGTGAGACCTGGTGGTGGCAGCAGCATACTGGGGGGGGACTGGGAAACTGGTCAGAGTTGAGGCAAAGATGTATGGTGCTAAATACAGGAATATTCTTGAGCAAAACCTGTCCCACTCTGTGCGTGATCTGAGGCGAGGACGGAGGTTCACCTTCCAGCAGGACAATGACCCCAAACACACGGCTAAAGCAACACTTGACTGGTTTAAGAGGAAACATGTAAATGTGTTGGAATGGCCGAGTCACAGCCCAGATCTCAATCCAACAGAAAATCTGTGGTCAGACTTAAAGATGGCTGATCACAAGCGCAAACATCCAACCTGAAGGCGCTGGAGCAGTTCTGCAAGGAGGAATGGCCAAAAATCCCAATGGTGAGATGTGGCGACTGCTCATAGAGACTTATCCAAAGTGACTTGGAGCTGTGATTGCCGCAAAAGCTGGCTCTACAAAGTACTGACTTTAGGGGGTGAATAGTTCTGCACATTGACTTTTTCTGTTATTTTGTCCTATTTGTTGTTTGCTTCACAATAAAAATAAAATCAAAACATCTTCAAAGTTGTCGGTATGTTCTATAAATTAAATGATGCAAATCCTCAAACAATCCATGTTAATTCCAGGTTGTGGGGCACCAAAATCAGAAAAAAAAAGTCAAGGGGGGTGAAAAACTTGGCAAGGCACTGCATCTCCCACAGAAACCTAATAACGGTACCATGCTTGGACTCTACTGGTAGCCGGAACCCAGGCAGATCCGTTGGTCCCAGAACTATCTCTCTGTGACCTTCTTGCCTGGCGCTATGAACCCTAAAGGGTTTTGTGGGTCCTTTGCTGCCAGCCCAGCAGAGGGGAGGTGGACCCCTCCCAAGGGAGGGGAGGGGCCGGCTACAATTTAAAAGGCTTGTGCCAGCAAGTGGGCGTGTCTTTTCTCTGAAGGAGGGTCACATCGTGCCATGTGTTTAGAGGGACCTGCAACCAGCTGACATCACTGCCCTCCATGTGAATACAGCAAAGGACTATCTATAACCCAACGGAATATTCATCTACCCGGTAACTGACTTGTACTCTGTGTATTCCTGTTTGTACCATATTACCTGTATTTGTTACTTCAGACCACTGTATATATTCTGTGTTTTATAGTGTTATATCTAGTGTGCCCTCAAGGCGATTAAATATATAATTTAATCTTGTGCTATCTTGTATCTCGGTCACGAATCCCCACATCTGTGTTTTGGCCTAGTTATAAGCTACCGCGGGTTGGTTTCTCACCCTATATAATCCCGTTAGCGGACCGGGCTTATATCAAACGAGAAGCTGGTGGCAGATTTCCCGGGCTGAGAAAGCGCTTTTTCACTGTGGCAGTGAAAAGGCTCTCAGCTCGTTGCCTCTCTGTGCCCGCGTGGACAGGAGGAGTCTGTGTAAACTGAACCAAGCTGACCTTACCTGCTCCTCCAGGAGGGCGTAACGTCTCGTCTTGGTAACCAGGGACCATACCGCGTCTCGTTCACATATTGGTCTTAGGATGCTCATTGGGGTTGAGCGCTGTGGTTCCAGCGACTGGCCGAGGGTCACACGGGTTGTAAGTAATTCTTTGTATAGAACCGCCATGTCTTCATAAGAGTGATGCAGCTCCATCTTTTGCAGGCTTCACCGGGCCCAATGTGCCATCAAGCAGACCCAAGTGACTGTTCAGAAAATCGGTAAGGAGATCGAGGAGAAATTGCGCTTATCTTCATCGAGCAACAAGCTGGTAAGAATCGTGTAATCGCTGTATCGGCGCTCCGGCCGGCGGCTGAAGGTCCTCCATTGTGGTAGTGTACAGTCATGGCCAAAAGTTTTGAGACCGACAGAAATTTAGGTTTTCACCCAGTTTGCTGCTTCTGTGTTTTTGGATCTTTTTGTTGGATGTCTCTACGGTAATAGTGAAGGACAATTGTAAAAATGGTTTGTTTATAGTTTTCACCTTTTCTTGAGAAATCCCAGTGATGACCTTTCTTTTCCTTCTGCAGTTCGCCCTGCCATGCTGGATGTCAGCTTCTGGGCCAAATCCTGACTGATGACAGCCTCTTCATGTCTAGTCAGTGCTCGAAGTTTATCACAATTTCTTTGGTTCTGTTTTTCCACCCGATTTTTGAGGATTGATCACAGGAACACAATGGGAATTAGAACTGGGGGCCATCATGCTGAAAAAAAGCATTGGTCATCACCCGATTGCTCCTGGATGGTTGGGAGAGAGTGATGTCCCATACAGTCTTAAAGGGGTTGTCCGGGTTCATAGCTGAACCTGGACATATCCCCTTCATCCAGGCAGCCCCTAGCAGTGTTGCTGGTGACGTCACCGGCTCTGATGGGCAGGATTTGGTGGTGCCCTAGCCTGTTTTACATCACCAGGAACACTGCTAGGTGGAAGCCTCCGGCTAGCATTCCCATGGTGAGACCCGGTACGTCACCGAATCTGCTGAAAAATCCCTTGCCCTTAAAGGGCTGCCCGGGTGACTAAGGGGATATGTTCAGGTTCAGCTCTGAACCCAGACAACCCCTCTAAAGGGTCTTTATAAAACAACTCTCTTACAATTCTTCTGATCACTCTTCATAACAATCTAGAGTTAATACACATTGCCACCATAAAAACTGAAGAGGCAAACTTTGTGAAAAACCAAAATTTGTATCCGTCTCAAAACTTTTTGGGCCACGACCATATTCTCTTGTTACGAATATTTGGGTACTTACTCAAACAAAATAAAACTTAAAGGGGTTGTCCGAGATTTTGATATTCATTGTCTAACCTCAGGATAGATCAATATCTGATTGGTGGGGTCGGACTCCCGGAACCTCCGCCGATCAGCTGTTTGTAGAGGCTGTGGCGCTCCACTGAGTGCTGTGGGCTCTCTAAGCCAGTGATGGCTCACTTATCTGTCACAAGGTCTAGGTGCAGCTCAGTCACATTCAGGTGAATGGGCTGCAATACCAAGCACGGCCACTGATCAGCTGGAGTACTGGGAGTTGGACCCCCGCCAATCGGATATTGATGACCTTTCCTGAAGATAGGACATCGAAACCCCTTTAAAAGTGGGGCCCCATTTTGAGTAGGGATTGTACCCTGTGCCTGTAGCACCCTAACAGACACCAGTAAACGTAACAATCCTCAGAAGTAAACCTAAAATGGTCATCCATTTTTTAACTTTGGCGCATCTTTATGAGTAATTTCTTAATAAAGAGATTGGGGCATTATTTTGCTAATACAAATCCCCTGCAAAGACCTGAAGAGTAACATTTCACTACCACTAGGGGGAGCTGATTATGGAGTTCTGTGTATAATCTGTATTCGGTGAGTCCTTTAGTTCCCTCTAGTGGTGGCCTCAAACACCTGAAGTCAGAAGAACCCACTAAAGGGCTTTTCCGGCACTTAAAAATTTAAGGTCTATCCACAGGAAAGGAATATCTAATTGGCGGGGATCTGACTCCTGGCAATCCCTCTGATCTGCTACTGGTGCTGCAGTCTCTCGTCTGGACTCCTGTGATGTCACATGACCATTGTACAGCTCTGTGCTGCAGTACCAAGCACAGCCGCTGTACAGTGCATGGTGCTATGCTTGGTATGCAGTGAGGAGGCCTCTTCAAACATCTGATCAGTGGGGTCCAGGACTCAGACCCCTACCAGTCCAATATTGATGTTGTTACCATGAGACACCATGACATTACTCCACACGCTGACCCCGGTCGTCTAATGGTTTTTATGCAGAAAAAGGAGAGTGAGTGTTTACGACTGAAAATCCTGGTGCTTCAGGACGAGCTGGAGAGACAGAAGAAGGCTTTGGGTCGGGAGGTGGAGCAACTCCATAAGGAACGAAACGCCCTGAATGCTAAACGTGAGGAAAACTGAAATGTGTCATGTGTCTTTCAAAACGTAATTCAGCAAAAAATGGTCTTTCAACATCTCGGAAGATCTGATCTGCTGGATCCGTGACTTCAGACCACCACAATGTTCTCGATTCTGGGTACTTTGAAACCCCAGGAACATAAAGCCTAAAATAAATGATTTGTGGGATCCTGACACAAAGTCTTGTAGAAATGAATGGAGGGCGGCTGTGCATGTGCGTTGGGCTCCGTTCTAGAGCTGGGTGCATGGCCCAGAAGTCCCTGCAGCTGACAGACATAGGCGGAATACCCCAGCGATATGCCACCGATGCTTGAGATGCCACAACCCCTTTAACCCTTTCCTGACGTGACATAATAGTACCTCACATGTTGGGTCTTTAAAGATGGTGCTTGCTCCGCAGCAGACACCCAGGGCTATTGTCTGCGATTGGCATCTTCACAGATGCCTTGGTCAGAAGCTAAGCTATGTGTTTCCAGGCCTGGAACGGCTCCTACACGTGATCAGGGATGCCGTGCATTGTCTGTGAAAGGCCGGAGCATGCTGAGGCTCCTATGCCTTTTACAGGTATGTTCCAATGTAGGCCTTCAGGTGGCAGCACTGGATTAGAATATACCAAAAATGTCCATAATATAAAAACATTTATCTGTACAGCGAACAGTGTAACTGAAAAAAATTCCAAATGCCCAATTTGCCTTTTTTTTTTTTCATCATTTCACCTCTCCAAAAAATGTAATAAAAAATTGACCAAAAAGTCACACATACCTCAAAATGAAAAAAACGATATAAATGTTGTATCACTCTAATTGTACTGACCTGGAGACCGAAGGGAACAGGTCAGTTTTATCTCGTAGTGAATGCCATAAAAACAAAACCATAAAACTATGGCAGAATTTTTCTTTTTTTCCCCAACTCCACCAGATTTTGGAATTTTTTTTTTTCTCCAGCTTCCTACTTCATTAGATACAATACTAAGCCTCATGCACACGAACGTATTTTCTTTCCGTGTCAGTCCCGTTTTTTGCGGACTGTATGCGGAACGATTCATTTCAATGGGTCCGCCAAAAAAACGGAAGGTATTTTGTGTGCATTCCGTTCCGCAAAAAAATAGAACATGTCCTACTATTGTCCGCATTACGGACAAGGATAGTACTGTTCTATAAGGGGCCATCTGTTCCGTTCCGCAAAATAAGGAATGCATACGGACGTCGTCCGTATTTTTTGCGGACCACAAAATACATACGGTCATGTGCATGGGGCCTTAAATGGAGCCATTTGAAAGTACAACTTGTCCTGCAAACAACAAGCCCTCATACTGCTACGGGACTGCAGAAAAATAAAGGCAGGGAAGAAAAAAAAACTTAAAAAGGGGTTAACCGTGACTTCTAACTGTTCCTTTAGCGCGATATTTTAGCACAGTTTTCCCTGGATTAGTAGGGACTTCCAGAAGAGCACATATCAGAGCGGCTCAAGCCTTTTATTTTTATTTTTTTATTTTCTATTTATTTTATGCACTTCTTCTATATCACTACTATACTCCGCAGCGCTTTACAGACATTATCATCCAACTGTCCCCAATTGGGCTCACAATCTAAGGTCCCTATCAGTTTGTCTTTGGAGTGTGGGAGGAAACCGGAGTACTTGGAGGAAACCCACGTAAACATGGGGAGAACATACAAACTCCATGCATGTTGGCCTTGGTCGGATTCGAACCTAGGACTCCAGCGCTACAAGGCACCATTGCTGACCACTGAGCCACCGTGTTGTGCCCATGAAGTGGAAGAAGAAAAAAAAAATTAAAATCCCCTCCGTTAACTATAACACCCTCCCCCCACCTCTACACACAGAGGGACCAAAAAAAGACAAAACCCGGACACCTCGTAACCTCATCCTGTGTTTTTCTTGCAGGTAATAAATTTAACTCTCAGCGGGAGAAGCTGCAGAAGAGAAGCGAGTCCCTCAACGAGTTAAGAAAGGAGTGTACGGCGAAGAGGTGATTGCCGTCAGATTCCATCTTTTATATCCACCACGTCCGTCACATCACTACATTTATGACCTATTGTTAGGATGCGCCATCAGTGTCAAATAGGGGCAGGGTCCCATCTTAAGGACCTGCTCATATCTCCGGAATGGGGAGAGCAGCCGCCGCAAAAGCCTGGCATTCTCCATATTCACCGCCACGGGACTGCCGGAAGTCGCTGAGCCGACATGCGGCTGTTTTCTGAGCTCTCATAGCAGTGGATTGACAGTGGCCGCATGCACGACTGCTCTTCCTTCATAGTGATGGCCCGTTCTAGAGGTAGGAGCAGATCCCTGAGGTGGGACTCGCATATGTCAGACAGTTGTCACTTATCCTAGCGATTTACCATAAATGTTAATGCGCGTGAGAAATCCTTTTCACTTGGTCCTATCAAACCTTTCTGTCTTAGCAGGGCTGATGTCAGAGGGCGGCAAACTGGGCGGTTGTTTCTTATGGGTTCCTGAAAACGTGGAAACGATCATCGGTTCCATTTACTGCAGGCACTTGTTAATACTGGGCTGATAACAGAGAGCTCTGTGCGGTATTAAAGGGGCTCCAAGACCAAGAGGTTAGAAAAAATACAGCAGTCTCCGCTCTGGCTACTTCTCATCCTCCACCTCTGGAAGTGTGACGTGGCGTCTACACGCTTATCTGGTAATGGCCAATCAGAGTCTTCTGTGGTGACATCAGTCATAGGCCGTGCCTGCACACGTCACTGCTGTGGTCGTTGGCCAGCAGCAGTGACATGCATGTAGACGACACATCCCATTTCTGCCTTAGTGGGGACTGCAGGAAAGGCGTTGGAGCCGGAGGGCAGTGACAGGTGAGGGCAGTTTTTCAAAGAAGTATTCCCATTGTGTAAAGTGAAGACCTATAGGTCGGGTACGCCATTACTTCATGATCACTGCGGTCTGACCTCTGGGACCGCCACAGATTATTATTATTTTTTAAACTGCAGAACCTTGGGACCTTATGAGAAAAGCAGAAACTGTCTAATATTGCTCAGGAACCCGTTGTCACCCACAGGGGATGTGGTTGATGGCCCTGCAGCAACGATGAGGGTCAGACAAAGTGCCGATCACCACTTTTTAACCCTGTAATTTAATATGGATTGCAGCATCTCTAGGGAATCAAGCAATTGGATGGCGTCTTCTTTTGTTGATGTGACCACCAGGGCCTGTGGTTTGTAGATGGACTGTCCAAGGCATCACAGGGGCCCCAGAGCGGTCCGATGACGGGGCTGCTGAGGCAGTTTAACAGTTTTCATTAAACAGAAGTAATCATAAAAATTTTTGATATTTCCTATAAATGCTCATTCTGTTTCTGGGCTGGCTATATTGTGTGTCTGCAGAATATTATTTTTAGATTTTGTTTTATTCTTCCAGGGAGTCGTTCCTGAAGACGAATGCACAGCTGACCATCCGCTGCCGGCAGCTTCTCTCTGAGCTTTCCTACATCTATCCCGTAGATGCGGTGAGGGGTAGAACTTGTTTTCCTTAGGCTACATTCATACGATGGGGAGAATTATGTCCACAGAATGGCCCCCTTTGTGGCACCCACTATAAAGAATGGCCCCCTTTGTGGCACCCACTATAAAGAATGGCCCCCCCTTTGTGCCACCCACTATAAAGAATGCCCCCCCTCCTTTGTGCCACCCACTATAAAGAATGCCCCCCCCCTTTGTGCCACCCACTATAAAGAATGCCCCCCCCCTTTGTGCCACCCACTATAAAGAATGCCCCCCCCCTTTGTGCCACCCACTATAAAGAATGCCCCCCCCCTTTGTGCCACCCACTATAAAGAATGCCCCCCCTCCTTTGTGCCACCCACTATAAAGAATGCCCCCCCCTTTGTGCCACCCACTATAAAGAATGCCCCCCCCCTTTGTGCCACCCACTATAAAGAATGCCCCCCCCTTTGTGCCACCCACTATAAAGAATGCCCCCCCCCTTTGTGCCACCCACTATAAAGAATGCCCCCCCCCCCTTTGTGCCACCCACTATAAAGAATGGCCCCCTTGCTTTGCCATTGACTACAGTCTATTGGCCCCCGTTATCTGCTGTTGGGGCCTGGGGAGAGGCTGACTGGTGGTCACTTCCTTGAGATGAGGGTTTGTATACTTCGTTGCACCTCCCTATAGCACCCCCGCAGGGGGAAAAAATCATTACATAGTTTACACTGAAGTAAGTCTGTGTAATGCTTTTAATGCATGGTGCTCCAAAGACTGACACTGTGGCGTTTCGAAAGTCGGCTATATACAATCACGCACCTGTGTAGAGCAACCTCTATGCGCACGGGAGTGACTTGTTGAATTTGACTTTCTCCACTTACAGCTTACGCATCAGACACCCAGGCGTTAATCAAGTAGCCTTTTAATCCGGAGATTGTATTACAAGATGTTGCAGGGTAATCCAGATGGTAAAAGAATTATGCCAACAATAAACTCCTAACTCAGAAAATGGATGCTGCTACTCAGAAAGCGGAGCACACTATGAGCAAGGAATCGCTGGGAAAACAGGGAGTGGCTAGGCTAAACTAACTAGAAGCCTGAAAACCGCAGGGGGGGGGGGGAAGCATACCAATACATAATGCAAGATACTGGAACAGAACACTCCCCGTCTGGTATCTGTAGATACCATGCAATGAACATTATTCAAATTAAAAAAGGATAAGTCTTCAGTTTGCGCCATAGAGCTGGTACTGGAAACAGTCTTAGAAGATGTTGAGCATCTTTGATAGAAGGGATCTCAACATTGAAATTCTGCAGACATGAGTAACAGGGCAGAAGAAGGTCTTGATTACTCCACCTCTCGCGGTTCTTACTTCCACCTTACGAACCTTCCTATCCGAACTGGAAACTACTTTAGTAATAAGTCCAGTAGGCCAGTCGAGACTATCAACTTGTTTGTCTCTTAACTGAACAAAATCTTCCTTTAAATTAGGCCTTGGTTTTTGCCACCTTCTACGTTCTTACAAGAGGCAGAGGTACTCTCTTCTCCACCTTTTTCCAGAACTGACTGGCGAGATGTTGTACCTGCTTCCACCGAAACTTATCAAGGTTGTGCTCTTTTATACGCTCACTCTTCCCGGATTTTGGCTTTAGATCTTTGTCTAGTTTTTTAAATGACTTCAAGGAGTTTCCAGCATTGTCAACATCGTACTGTGCAACAATGTCTCCTCCTTCATTTACATCTGGAGATGGAGGATCCAAGTCAGAAGAACATTTAGATTCCACCATTATCTTAGACGTTCTACTCCTTTTAGAACAGGCTGTATGGCCTTCACTCGGACTATAGGTTCTACTTCTTTCAGTAGAAGCTGTTTGGCCTTCACCTTGACTATGGGTTCTACTTCTTTTAGCGGCTGTATGGTCTTCTCCTTGACTATGGGCCTGGCTTTTTTTGGTCGCCTTGTCAGGTTTCTCCTTGCTGAGGAGCCTGGCAGAGTAGTTCACCATGGGGTCATACTCCATGTCTGTGGAAGGTTTGGAATGATCGATGACGTATTTGTGGGACCTGAGTCCAGGAGCCGGGACTGTGGGAATATACTCCAGATACCGTCTCTTCGGTCCATCATGTCCTGCAGGGTCTAAGGTATATTTGCAGGGCTTTGCTGGTTGCTCCAGGGGGGGTCGGGCTGTAATATGAGGCTCTGCTGCCTGAACACCCCGGGTGATATTCACACACACTGGGGCCCCCTTTTAATATGTCCGTTCTGAAGGAGTGTACTTGGCAGGGTCTGCGGTTTCTGTCCAGACATACATCCCCCACGATGACCCAACCCACTAAGTTTCTGGGTATATGGAGCATTAAAAGGGCCATTCCGACGTTCAAGGACCTTATGAGCCTCGAGAATGTCTCTACCTAGAAGGAGTAAGATCTTGGCATGGCTATCAAGGGTAGGAATCTCTTTGGCTATGTTCCTGAGATGAGGTTGATGCTGTGCGGCTTCAGGTGTGGTAATCTCATCCCTTCCGTCCGGCAATTCGTCACACTCAATAAGGGTTGGAAGAGCGAGTTACTTATCTCCTTTGATGGGCTTCAAAGTGAAACCCATTAGCTCTTCTTCCTGAGGTTGTCACAAGACCAGAGCATGTTCCTAGGGTGTAGGATGTAGTTTCTCACTCTATCCTGAACAGATCAAAGAACTTAGGGCTAGCTAGGGAACGATTACTTTGGTCATCTAGAATAGCATACGTTCTTATGGTCTTCTCTGGTTGTGCTATAGGAAACATATCCACGAGGCAAATTTTGGAACAAGACTTACCGCACACAAGTCCTTCTCCGCATACCTTTGTGCATCTGGGTGTGACTTGCGCCAGCTAACTGGTTCTAGGTTCCACCTGATTGGTCCTGGGTGAACGGCGTACACATGTAGATCACTATTACTTTCAGAACACTTGACTGGAACCTCACAGTCTCTGGTGAAATGCTCTGTGGATGCACAGCATCTGAAGCAGATATTACGACTCCTTAGGAACTCCTTACGTTTTTCAAAGGACTTTCCTATGAAGACACGGCACTTCCTTAAAGGATGTGGTTTATCATGGATAGGGCAATGATGATCGGGTTCCTTAGGGCTTTCGTTTCCAATGAATGTGGCTGCGTTAAGTGGGCACAACCCCTGTCTTTTTTTACGGAAATTAAACCTTTAGGGTTTCTCTGTCTGGGACTGAAAGTCTCGTGTCTGTTTAGTAGAGCCAAAGATGTTGGTCCTCAAGGTGTTGAAGCTCGGATCGTTTTTGGCTCTAGCTAAGTCCTTGATGAACTTACAGAAGAATGAAAATGGTGGAAAGGGAACGCTATGTTGCTCCTTGTATTTTGAACCTGCTGTTGAACATTAAGGGGTAATTTCTCCACGATCAGGCCCACACCATGGGAGGTATCAAGAAAGCTGAGACTTGGTAGCTGCGGGTCTCCCTTGACGATTTCAAACTCAAGAAGGTCGCTTAATTTCTGGAACCCTCGGCGGTCTGTATTGGATAATTCAGGAAAGTTGCATAGTCGTTTAAATAAGGCACGTTCAACTACTTCCGAGCCGCTGTATGCTCTAATCTTTCCCATGCGAGACGAAGGCCTTTGACTGGTTCCTAGATATGAACAGTTTTGAGTCTCTTAACATAGTTTGACAACCATGGACCTAGCCATCTAATTAGAAAGTCAAGTTCTTGCATAGGAACACTAAGGGTTTGAACTCTAGTCTTGAAGGTGGCCTTCCAACTTCTATAATTCTCTGGGCGATCATCAACGTTCGTAAGGCTAGTACTGATGAGGTCACTGAGGGTGAGGTACTTGGCTATTTCTGATGCATCATTTCTTTCCTGCATCATGGCGTTGGGAACTTCTCCCTCGCTGGTGTTATTGGCACCATCTGATACCCTATGTTTGGGTGTTGGAAGATGGAATGGAGTGGCAGCTGGGTTGAGTGTAAGTGAAGGCTTCACATCTGGTAATCTTGGTCGCTATGCAACTAGTTTCATGAGGGTTTAATGTGATTTGATGAGCTTGAAGCGCCTTTGTCTCTAATGGCGCCTGAAATACTATGTAAGGTGCCAGAGGTTTTTAAAGAAAAAGAAATGTCCACTGGACTGGGGTCAATGGTATACTTATCGACAGCCTCTTTTTCTACTCACATGAGTTCAGCAGGCTGGCGTGCAGAGGCCGAATCTTCTGGTGCACATGCGTTAACTTTGCTTTTGTTTAGGATGAATTGCAGGGTACGCCTTTCTGAGTCATTAGATATCTTGGACATGGGATGATAAGCTTCTTCTTCAGCAGCTTCTTCTAGAACTCTTGAGTTCAGCCATGGCTACTGCTTCTTCCCTTTCCTTTTGAAGGACCTCCCAACTCAGCTTCAGCCTTGGCTTTGGTCGCTTGAGCCTGTATAGCTGCTTGATTAGCTTGAGGTTGGGCTTGTGTCTCAGCAACTTGTGCCTTAATGGCTGCTTTGTTTCTAATGCAGTGAGCTTGTACCTTCGCTGCTTCCGCTTTTGCGCGTGCTAACACCAGTGAGTTACTCAGCGAAGAGTGCTGTAAAAGAGACCTTAGCGATGAGAACTGAGCAATAGATTTCGAGGAACTGGATGAAGCCTTGGAGTGCCTTAAAAAGTTAGAATGGCGGGACGCAGTTTCATATTGTATGATATCTTGTCCTCTAGCATTGAATTGACTGCCACTAATCTGCTATATCTTTCATCATTAAGTGCAGTGTGGGTCTTTTATTCTAGGATGAAGTCCCGAGACTTGATAACAGGGAAGAATATTTTTCAGACAGTCTCTTATAACATTCATAGGTCTTATTCAATTTTGTACACATGGCCTTTAGTTGATCTTCATTTTAGCCTGATCCATGTGCTGCATCCATACATTGTTTAGTCTTTTCCCACAAACTGGACAAATGATTACATATCTAATGAAAGTAGCCTTAGCTGTGTCTTCCATTTCCATTTGTAACACAGCAGCTACCTCTTAGTGGTAGTTCAGTCTTTTGATAGCTTACACTGTTGACCGGGAGCCAGAAAGGCAGTCACATGACCTCCTACTGCAGGCGGTGTTTGAGTTAAGCCTTGCAATGTATCAATATGATGGGCTCTGCCCAGTAACTTGATCGCAGGCAGATGATATTTGCTTCAGAAAACAGGGCTGAATGCAGTTCTTTGCCTGTATGAAAACTGCAATTGCTAGAAGCTTCTGCGATCCTCAGTGAATGCAGTGCAGAGCAGGATATGATGAAAAAGTCTTACACAAGCGGTGCAATTACCTTCCACTGCAGCAAGCAGGAGACTAATGATGATATCTTATTACTTGGAGGAGGATATTCCAATACACAATGCAAGATACTGGAACAGAACAGACACTTTCACCCGTAAGTGACTTGTATTCGTCGTGATTGTCGGTGGTCATAGACCACTTTTTCCCCCATAGCCTCACTTTTTAAGGTAATATTACCAGATGTTCAGGTTTAAAAAAACAAAACGTATCACTACACCAGGCATGGCCAACCTGCGGCTCTCCAGCTGTTGTAAAACTACAACTCCCACCATGCCCTGCTGCAGGCTTATAGCTGTAGGCAGTCTAAGCATGCTGGGAGTTGTAGTTTTGCAACAGCTGGAGAGCCTCAGGTTGGCCATGCCTGCACTACAGCCTTCCAGAAACAGCGCCACAGCTGTCCACAGGTTGTCTCTGGTATTGTAGCTTAGCTCTGTTGAAGTGAATGGGGCTGCAGTACAGCATGCAACCTGAGGACAGGTGTGGCGCTGTTTTTCTAAGACTGCAGCCATGTTTTTCTACTCCTGGATAGCTGCTTAAAATATATTTTCCAGCTCGTCTGACAGCATTTACTTTTGATGAAACTAATAGTTTGTCCCAACACCTTCATGTCTCTACAGCTTGAACTAAAGGATTACTTTATATGTGGGGTGAAATTACCAAATTCAGAGGATTTTCAAGGTACTTTTACTATTTTTCTATGTAATCTCTCATATATATATATATATATATATATATATATATATATATATATATTTTTTTTTTTTTTGTTGTTTTGGACATTCTGATCTTCAGAGCTGGGAGGAGCAGTCGAGCTAGAGTTCAGCTCTGGATTATAATACAGGATGTAACTCAGGATCAGTACAGGATAAGTAATGTATGTACACAGTGACTGCACCAGCAGAATAGTGAGTGCAGCTCTGGAGTATAATACAGGATGTAACTCAGGATCAGTACAAGATAAGTAATGTAATGTATGTACACAGTGACTGCACCAGCAGAATAGTGAGTGCAGCTCTGGAGTATAATACAGGATGTAACTCAGGATCAGTACAGGATAAGTAATGTATGTACACAGTGACTGCACCAGCAGAATAGTGAGTGCAGCTCTGGAGTATAATACAGAATGTAACTCAGGATCAGTAATGTAATGTATGTGCACAGTGACTGCACCAGCAGAATAGTGAGTGCAGCTCTGGAGTATAATACAGGATGTAACTCAGGATCAGTACAGGATAAGTAATGTATGTACACAGTGACTGCACCAGCAGAATAGTGAGTGCAGCTCTGGAGTATAATACAGGATGTAACTCAGGATCAGTACAGGATAAGTAATGTAATGTATGTACACAGTGACTGCACCAGCAGAATAGTGAGTGCAGCTCTGGAGTATAATACAGGATGTAACTCAGGATCAGTACAGGATAAGTAATGTATGTACACAGTGACTGCACCAGCAGAATAGTGAGTGCAGCTCTGGAGTATAATGCAGGATGTAACTCAGGATCAGTACAGGATAAGTAATGTATGTACACAGTGACTGCACCAGCAGAATAGTGAGTGCAGCTCTGGAGTATAATGCAGGATGTAACTCAGGATCAGTACAGGATCAGTAATGTAATGTATGTGCACAGTGACTGCACCAGCAGAATAGTGAGTGCAGCTCTGGAGTATAATACAGAATGTAACTAACTAGAATGTGAACAGTGCAGTGATTTTCAGATACGGACTGATTTTAATGCAAAATATTACTTTTGTATTGTCAGACTTGTCACATTTTGGGTATAAATTATTGTTTTGCAGCTAAAGATGACGGCAGCGTGGCTGTGGCGCTGGGCTACACGGCTCATCTGGTATCTATGATTTCCTTCTTCCTACAAGCACCACTGCGATATCCCATTCTCCATAAGGGCTCCAGATCTGCAATCAAAGACAATATCAACGACAAACTGACGGAGAAGGAGCGAGAGTGAGTGACTTATAACGGACCCGGGTGTCTGTTATGCAGGTGGAATTTCAGCACAATTCAGAATTTTAAAGGGGTATTCCAGTTTCAATTCCTTTCAATTGTTCACAGCTTTCAGAATTCCGGTGAAATTAGTCTTTTTGCTGCTCAGATTGTGAAAATTTTGCAAACCCCAAAGGTTTATGTAGCAGTTGGGTCAAGTGTCATTTATAGCCCTTCATATCCTCAGACCTCAGTGAAGGAGGAGAAAGAAGAATGTAATTAATATACATTAATGTGCAGCCCAGATGTCAGCGGGCGTGAAGAACTGAAGGAAACATTCCCGCAAAATAAAAATGTATTATAAAAGTTTTGGAAAGTTTTTTTAAAGCAAAAAAAAAAGTTAACAAAAAAGAAATTCCTTGTCATATTGGAGTTCTGTGCTGGAAAACCTGGATTATCAGACTTTCTGGATTGTGAAATGCTGGCTAAAAATAATTTTTACTTTTTTTTATTTTTATTTTATTTTTATGGTGGACATGTCTGATCATTGGTAGTTGGTCCAGCATGGGGCCGTATCCAACCCATAAATGTGTAAGGTCACTGAGTACTCAGCAAGGGAAATGTAGAAAACTGATTCTTGCCTCCCACGTCTTAGATCTGACCATTAGGTAGAGATGCCCTTTTAATGGCAGGATAGTAAGTAGGGCCATATGAAGACTTTTTATTTTTTTTTATTTTTTTTCCATACACCTCTTTGCCCTTTTAATTGCATCTTCAAAAAATTTATCGTGACCAGTAATTACCACCACATACCAGGCAGATAAATGGGGGACTGAGCAGCAGAATAAAATACATTTAAAGGGGTTGTGTCACCTCAGCAAATGGCATATATCGGGTAAAAAAAAAGTGAATACAAGCCACTTAATGTATTGTTATTATCCATGTTGCCTCCTTTGCTGGCTGGATTCGTTTTTCCATCACATTATACACTGCTCGTTTCCATGGTTACGACCACCCTTCAATCCATCAGCAGTGGCTGTGCTTGCACACTATAGGAAAAAGTGGCAGCCACTCTGGTGGCTGAGATTGCAGGCGTGCACATAAGCTAGTGCTTTTTTCTATATTGTGCAAGCACGACCACCACTGATGGATTGCAGGGTGGTCTGTAACCATGGAAACAAGCAGTGTATAATGTTATGGAAAAATTAATAGCCAGCAAAGGAGACAATATGGACAATCGCAATACATTAGTAAGTGCCTTGTATTAACTTTCTCTACCTAATACATGTTGTTTGCTGAAGTGATAAAACCCCTTTAACATCCAATGATTTGCAGGTAGGTGACGTCTTCTTTGTAGTCCATTTCCCCCAGCTTTTTCATCTACTTCAGGCCAGCATGATGGCTTCCTCCAGTTATGATGTGCCCTCCCTTTACACCGTGGTACAGATTGCTCTCACAACAGCTACAGGGCTCCCAAGACACTGCCCGTGTCCCCGCCATCCGCTGTGCCCCGATGAGAGCCATAACGCTGCCGGTGCAGAATGGTTGCTGTCCTTGTGGCCATCGACATACAAGTGGCTGTTCTCTGATAGTTCTAGAAATGCAGCTTATTCCAAAAATCCCAGGCATCCACTTCATCCAGCGGTTTGGCTGCATCTCTCTCTGGCTGAACTCTCGACATGACGGATCTATTTTTTTTATGATTGTCCAGTACTTAGGCGGCTGTTAACATTTATATGTATTTACTGTGGGTTTTATCTAGATTAGATTTTTTTTTTTTTTTTTTTTTTTTTTTTTTTTTTTTTTTCTACAAAATAAAGTTAATGTCAGATGAGGAAATTACTGATTTGCCTCAGAAGTAAAGGTTACAGGACACGTTCCACCAAAAAATAACAGCAGTTTTTGAAAAACAAAAAGCTGATCTTTAGTTTTGAGCTGCAAAGGCAGATGGAGGCAGAATACATGGAGATCTTCATTGTGAGAATAGTCCTCCTCAGAGCGGATTTATAACTTATCAGGACCAGAGATGAGGACAAAAGAAACCCTATGTACAAGAATATAACTACTATAATACTGCTCCTATGTACAAGAATATAACTACTATAATACTGCTCCTATGTACAAGAATATAACTACTATAATACTGCCTCCTATGTACAAGAATATAACTACTATAATACTGCTCCTATGTACAAGAATATAACTACTATAATACTGCTCCCTATGTACAAGAATATAACTACTATAATACTGCCTCCTATGTATAAGAATATAACTACTATAATACTGCTTCTATGTACAAGAATGTAACTACTATAATACTGCTCCTATGTACAAGACTGTAACTACTATAATACTGCTCCTATGTACAAGAATGTAACTACTATAATACTGCCTCCTATGTACAAGAATATAACTACTATAATACTGCCTCCTGTATACAAGAATATAACTACTATAATACTGCCTCCTATGTATAAGAATATAACTACTATAATACTGCCTCCTATATACAAGAATATAACTACTATAATACTGCTTCCTCTGTACAAGAATATAACTACTATTTTTAACTCTTTCTTGTTCTTGTGCAGGTTTCCTTTATATCCAAAAGGAGGTGAGAAGCTTCAGTTTGACTACGGCGTCTACCTTCTCAACAAGAACATAGCTCAGGTTTGTTCTGCTGTTATTACCTTATATTATAATAAATGGGTTCTCCGGCAATGTATGACGATGGCCTCAGACAGCCTGTCCTAGAATACAAGTAGGACGGGTTGCTTCCATTTCTACAGGTGCTTGGGAAAATAGGAGGGGATCCTCGCTACACTGCTCTGACACTGGTGCTGCAGTCACTCCATTTTGAAGAAGGGTGCTGTAAGACTGCTCAGCCTGGCTGTATATTTCATGTCCGGTTTCTCCTGGACTATATTGTAGATCAGGTCCTCTGCTGTACAATATGTGATGATGATATGTTTCTCTGTTATGGCTGAGCAGCCTGACGATGCACCTAATCACTGAAGTGACTGCAGCGCCAGCACGAAGAGGAGCAAGACCCTGCCCACCCCTCACCCTCCCAAGTAGCTGTAGAAACAGAGGCAACCCCCATCCTCTGGATATTATACAAGTCTCCAGAGGCTATCTTGATGCCTTTCCAGACAACCCCCTTTAGGTAGTTGTTTTTAGACTCAACATTTTGTGGTATTTTATTTTTTTATTTTATTGCTTTCTGTAGTCCAGTTCTCTGATACAGAGCTTCAAATCTCCTGCCTAGACGTAGGGATTCATTGTAATATTCTGACAGCCACCAGTAGGGGGAGCTCACGGCAGTGAATATGAATGCGCTGTGTAAAGATTATACAGTAAACTGCCTCTAGTGACAGAATGTTGTCATGTAAATCTTCATCTACTCAGAGGATTTGGAGCTTTGTGTCAGAAAAGCTGAGCTCTGACCTCTGTAATGACATAATAATAATACACCGGTTGTCACCTAATGGTTTGACGTTCCCTTTAATAGCCGTGTAGACAGAGCTGTACTTCTAACAAGTCTGTGATGAGAAGTTTTGCAGAGCAGCGTGTGACAAATTGTGTTTGTCTTGGACGGTTTCTGTCCTGACATCCTCTAATACTCTGACAAGTAGGACTTTTGTTTCAGACAATTCTCCCCTTCATTTACCAATTCCTGGGGCCGGTAATGAGTTCCCACACCTGTAAGACGGCTGCAGCAGACGTCAGGGAGTAACCTTTCCATGAACCCATGAAGGTAGATGGTAGAGCTGAAGGATACAGGGATCTACTTGTCTTCTGACTTCAGTTTTCCACAGCAGCGTCAGTCCAGGCTATTGTGCTGTCAGAAGACTGACGGGTTTTCATCGACTTTACCTGTTTAAGGACCTTGCCATTGCATGTTTATGGCATCCATGTAATAGATCTAGTGGCTAATTGTTGGATGCCCAGGTGTCAGACATTGGCTGTAGACCCATAGGCAAGACAGAGTTGTTTTTCAGTGTTTGTCTTCTCTCTTCCTTTATGTAAGGAGCAGAGTCGGCAGAAAACTCAAAGCTTGAGCTGCAGGAGAAGTTAGCTACTTCCTCCTATGTAAGGAATATGGAGGCAGCAAGAACTGTAAACTAGAGGAGGTGGAGAAGTTAGCTGCTTCCTCCTTATAATGCATACAGGCAGTAGCAATACTCAAAATTAAAGTAGCAGAGACGTTGGCTGCTTCCTCCTTTTATAATGCACGAAGGCAGTAAAAAAGCTGCAAACTCAAGTAACTGCAGACATTACCTACTTCCTCTGTGTAAAGAATAGAGGCAGCAGCATCAGATTGAAGCTCAAGTAGCAAAAGGCGTTCGCGACTTTCTCCTTAAAATGCATATAGGCAATAGCAAAAATAAAAAAATTAAACTCTCCTCATCCACTTGTTCGCGAAGCCCGGCTTCTTCGATGACCTGGGAGGAAAAGGACCTTCATGGTGATGGGCCATGTGATGAGCGCAGTCACGTCATCAAAGGTCCTTTTCCTCCCAGGTCATTGAAGAAGAATGAAGACAAGCCGGGCTTCGCAAACAAGTGGATTAGGTGAGTTTAATTTTTTTATTTTTGCTACTGCCTATATGCATTTTAAGGTGGAAGTAGCGAACGCCTTTTGCTACTAGAGCTTCAATCTGATGCTGCTGCCTCTATTCTTTACACAGAGGAAGTAGGTAATTTCTACAGTTACTTGAGTTTGCAGCTTTTTTTTTTTTTTTTTTTTTTAACCCCTCCAATCTCTAATTGACTTAGCATTCTGTATTAAGAATGCTATTATTTTCCCTTTTATAACCATGTTATAAGGGAAAATAATAAAATTTACACAACACCTAACCCGAACTTCTCACACGCGTGCAAAACGCATTAAAACGCTTTGCACTCGCGGGGAAAAATCGTGCATTTTCCCGCAACGTCCGTGTGAACCAAGCCTATGAGTTTACGTACTTCTCCCTGTGTCCCCCGCTGTACTTTATTATATAAAACGCGTTGGACAGATCCAGAACTCTGGTCTTGGACGTCTTTTATGTGCCGGGGGTGGAGTAGTAAAGCTCAGGTTTTCTTGGCCTCTGCTGCCTTTTCCCGAGCAACCATCACGTTCTATCTCTCCCTGAAGAGAAATGAAGCCTGGAATATAGACTGCGGCCGAGACGTGCATGGGAGAGTCACGGAGCTGTGAAGTCCATCCTCTGCCGCTCGCATGTGTGTATAATAACGTCTCCACTGCAGTGTTTTCAAAGAAAAAAAAAATAAATCTGTCTCAATTTTTTGCTAGAGATTTGAACAGGGATCTAGTTGCCACGAAAGAAGGAAGAGCTACTACTGCTGTTTTCCGTATAGAGGTCCTCAAGATCAGTTATGCATATGCATTGTCTGAATAGCCTGCTACTGCAGATTTGCATCCCTTTGGCATTGTTTGAGACTTCTCATTTCCACCACAGTAGGTGCCTCTTAGGAAATGCCTGACTGGTCACGACTTCACCAGGAGCGGGACCTGCACCAATCAGCTGATCGCAGCAGCACCCTCCTTTTATAAAGGGGTTGTGTTGGAGAAGGTCTACTGATGTCATCTTGTGACCACTAAGGGTTGATCTCCCCTTTAAATGATCGTCTCTGTCCTCTCTGTGGCCTGGTGCTGGGAAAGGAGCCGTGATTTTTGTTGTTTGATTTCTTACAAGGTCCGTTCCCCTAGTCTGGCCTCAGGGAGGAGGCATCTCGGGCGCGGTGGTTTTGATCAAGCCTCCCCATCCTCGTGTCATCCAGAGACGTTTTTTACTGTCTGGAAGATGGGAACGATTTGTAGTAAAAGGTGGCAATAAAGCGAAGCGTCTCCCTTAAACGCTGGCAGCGCTTCACTTGTCCCCCTCGAGATGTCTATTAAACGGCGAGCTGCGCGCGGACGAAACGCACCGTATAAATTCCACTGTGGGTTTTATTCCCCCTTCAGGACATTATATTCCTGTGCTCTGCGGGCCATGAGACGTCTAGAAAATGCTTCTATTAATGTAACGTTATCTGGCGGGTCGGAGCTGTAATCCCAATAGTTTAGGCTTCGCTCACTTAGCAGTTTACATTAAAAATGATTTTGAAATTCAGACGTGTCCATGCCATGGAATTTAGATTTTTATTTTTATTTTATTTCTTCTGAGAAATCAGCCACCACTAGGGGGCGATGTTTACATATTGTCTAAGGGCTCTTTCACACCTGCGTTCTTTTCTTCCAGCATAGAGTTCCGTCGTCGGGGCTCTATGCCGGAAGAATCCTGATCAGTTTTATCCTAATGCATTCTGAATGGAGTGAAATCCGTTCAGGATGCATCAGGATGTCTTCAGTTCAGGACCGGAACGTTTTTTGGCCGGAGAAAATACTGCAGCATGCTGCGCTTTTTGCTCCGGCCAAAAATCCTGAAGACTTGCCGCAAGGCCGGATCCGGAATTAATGCCCATTGAAAGGCATTAATCCGGATCCGGCCTTAAGCTAAACGTCGTTTCGGCGCATTGCCGGATCCGACATTTAGCTTTTTCTGAATGGTTACCATGGCTGCCAGGACGCTAAAGTCCTGGCAGCCATGGTAAAGTGTAGTGGGGAGCGGGGGAGCAGTATGCTTACCGTCCGTGCGGCTTCCGAGGCGCTCCATGGTGACGTCATGGCACCCCAAGCGCATGGATGACGTGATCGCATGGAAACGTCATCAATGCGCATGGGTCGCTCTGACGTCATTCTGGAGCGCCCCGGGAGCCGCACGGACGGTAAGTATACTGCTCCCCCGCTCCCCACTACTACTATGGCAACCAGGACTTTAATAGACGGATCCGTCTTCAAATGCTTTCAGTTCACTTGCGTTTTTTTCGGATCCGGCGTGTAATTCCGGCAAATGGAGTACACGACGGATCCGAACAACGCAAGTGTGAAAGAGGCCTAATCGATTCTATAGAAGCCATTGTCTACAGATTGTCTCCCCCTAGTGGTAGCAGTAGGCAGCTGAGATTTTTTATAAGCAGGTCCAAAGTCTGTACTAAAAGAAATAGAGCCCTGCAGGTATGTTAGAAAAACGGTTGCATGCTTGCAATGAGTTTGTAATAGGACCATAAAGGATTTTAACCAGACTTTAAAAGGGTTGTGCAACAATGGGGTGTAGGGGGTTGCCGAACATCGATACTGCACTCCCTCGCTGAGAACATCCAGTTTAACACCTGCAGCCAATCACTGCCTGCTCGCGGCGTTAGTGACCAGATCTCCTTGCATTATGTGACAATTTGTCACGATGTAAAGGGAGCCAGTCACCAGTGATTGTCTGCAGGCGGTGTCAAACTGGATGCTTTCAGCGAGGGAGCGCAGCGGAGCGTCGCAGGCCGTCGTGCTGCGGTGTTCCCATTCATTGGTTGCTAGGCACAGCGCTGTACATTGCCTAGTGGCTGTGCTTGGTATTGCAGCTCACTCCCGTTCACTTGAATGGGACAAGACTGCAGAGAGCTGCATTACTAGGCACAACCACTACAACATATATGGCGCTGTGCCTGGTAAATAATGAAGTGGTGCTCGCCATGGCTCCTTCAATCAGCTGATCGCTAATAGCGCTGGTACCCACCAATCGCCAAACGGCAGTCCTATGCCACAAAAATTAGGTCTTGTTCCACTGTTTCCATTTTTCATTTTGCACAATTTATACCTAAAGATTCAAGGGTAGTGCTCGGGGTCAGTCGGGTAAAACCTGGGCACCGAATAGATGGCTTTAGATGTAATTTATGTATCTTTCAGTGGCGCTCCGCCCGTCCATTATAAATATCCCGTGTATTATTCCGTAATCTGTGTTTTAGCAGCGGCCATAAATGCTTCATCCCACAGAACATTTTATCACTTCCATGTGATGCCAGCAGCCATTACGTAGAGGACTCGGTGGGAACATATGAGACGACGGCACCCAGCATCACTCATTGGAGCAGTCAGCGACCTTACTGAACTATTTAAAGGGCCAGTAGCCCGGAAATGGTCGGCAGAGTAGCAGCGTTATCAAAGGAATGGCTGGTACCAGTCACATGTATGGATGCAGTGTAGGTTCTGGAGAGATGAGACCCGAACCAGAGAGTTTTCTGAACTTCCTGACCCTCGGCCTAATGTCCGCCTCCCCTGGCTTATAACAGGGAGCAATAGATGACTTAAGGCAATAGACAGACATCTCCGCTCCTGCACTGATGCCTTATTCTTAGCATTTTAGGTTGAAAAAGCCCAGTCTGAGTCAAAGGTTGACATAAGGGGGATGGGACCCTGTACCGAAGGCTAAAATGGGACCCCTTTCCAGAGATGGTTAAAGGGTTATTTCCATGGATAGGACCATTCTGCACAGCTGTGGAGGGGATGTGGCCCCTTCATTTAAAAGAATGTTGGGGGTCCCAGAGACCCCTACTGAGTGTAAAGTCATGGCAGGATGGGACTGTTCTTTAAACACTCCTATTTCGGGCCGTCATCGCCTTCCGTGATCTTTATGTTAGCCTCCTACTCTGTGGTGGAGAGAGGATGCCCCCCGCCTCACATCAGGGGCCACATAGAATGGGCTTTCTATATGGTAGGAACGCATTTAATTACGTGTTTGCTACTGTTTTCTCTTCGTTCTAAGAATCGAAATATCCGTATTATAAGAAGTGACCAGAACGTCATCTCCTTTCTCTTTCAGCTAAGATACCAACATTCCCTGGGGACCACAGACTTGCGACAGACTCTCCCCAACCTGAAGACGTTTCTGGAGCATGGCCTCTTGGTCAGATGGTAAGTGGCGAGGTGTGTGGGGCGGTAACCAGCGTTGTGACTGACGGGTCTACTTACTGTGCACCCAGGCGACGGGCGCCAGTAATGTCCGTCACAGGATCGAAGATAACTCTGATTAAGGTGCTCTCTTCCTAAGGAAAGTTAGTTCCCCCTGACCGGGACACAGGTCTCTCACCCATTTTAGGGTACTTTCACACTTGCGTTTTTCTTTTCCGGCATAGAGTTCCGTCACAGGGGCTCTATACCGGAAAAGAACTGATCAGTTTTATCCCCATGCATTCTGAATGGAGAGTAATCCGTTCAGTTTGTATCAGGATGTCTTCAGTTCAGTCGTTTTGACTTTTCAGGCAAAAGAGAAAACCGCAGCATGCTACGGTTTTATCTCCGGCGAAAAAAACTGAAGACTTGCCTGAATGCCGGCATTTTTTCCCCATAGGAATGTATTAGTGCCGGATCCGTCCTTCCGGTCTGCGCATGCGCAGACTGAAAAAAAGGTGAAAAAAATAAATGCCGGATCCGTTTTGCCGGATGACACCGGAAAGACGGATCCGGCATTTCAATGCATTTTTTCAACTGATCAGGCATTTTTAAGACTGATCAGGATCCTGATCAGTCTTAGGGCTCTTTCACACTTGCGTATTTCTTTTCCGGCATAGAGTTCCGTCGTCGGGGCTCTATGCCGGAAAAATCCTGATCAGGATTATCCCCCTGCATTCTGAATGGAGAGAAATCCGTTCAGGATGTCTTCAGTTCAGGACCGGAACGTTTTTTGACCGGAGAAAATACTGCAGCATGCCGCGCTTTTTGCTCCGGCCAAAAATCCTTGCCGCAAGGCCGTATCCAGAATTAAAACCCATTGAAAGGCATTATTCCGGATCCGGCCTTAAGCTAAACGTTGTTTCGGCGCATTACCGGATCCGACGTTTAGCTTTTTCTGAATGGTTACCATGGCTGCCAGGACGCTAAAGTCCTGGCAGCCATGGTAAAGTGTAGTGGGGAGCGGGGGAGCAGTATACTTGCCGTCCGTGCGGCTCCCGGGGCGCTTCAGAGTGACGTCAGGGCGCCCCACGCGCATGGATGACGTGATCGCATGGATCATGTCATCCATGCGCATGGGGCGCTCTGACGTCATTCTGGAGCGCCCCGAGAGCCGCACGGGCGGTAAGTATACTGCTCCCCCGCTCCCCACTACTACTATGGCAACCAGGACTTTAATAGCGTCCTGGCTGCCATAGTAACACTGAACGCATTTTGAAAACTGATCAGTCTTTCGGTGTTACGGATCCGGCGGGCACTTCCGGCAACGGAAGTGCACGCCGGATCCTAACAACGCAAGTGTGAAAGAGGCCTTACTAATGCCATCAGTTAGCATACATTTTGCCTGATCCGGCATGCAGTTCCAGCGACGGAGCTGCTTGCCGGATCTCTGCCGCAAGTGTGAAAGTAGCCTAAGCCAGTACTCTCTGCTCTGCACTGATGGGCAATCACCCCGAAACTGCTGTCTGCAGATGAGGTGCTGGCTTATTTAATATCCAAGTCCAAATTTTAAGAGCTGAACATTGACTTATAGGATAGCTGCCTTACATCTGGTGGCATTAGTGGCAGAGCTTGTTAAAAGCTCATTTGCATCCTTTCCCTCCCATTCCTTATCCTGTACTGATCCTATATTATACTCTAGAGCTGCACTCCCTATTCTGCTGGTGCAGTCACTGTGTACATTACATTACTTATCCTGTACTGATCCTGAGTTACATCCTGTATTATACTCCAGAGCTGCACTCACTATTCTGCTGGTGCAGTCACTGTGTACATACATTACATTACTTATCCTGTACTGATCCTGAGTTACATCCTGTATTATACTCCAGAGCTGCACTCACTATTCTGCTGGTGCAGTCACTGTGTACATACATTGCATTACTTATCCTGTACTGATCCTGAGTTACATCCTGTATTATACTCCAGAGCTGCGCTCACTATTCTGCTGGTGCAGTCACTGTGTACATACATTACTTATCCTGTACTGATCCTGAGTTATATCCTGTATTATACTCCAGAGCTGCACTCATTGTGCTGTTGGTGTTTCTCAGCTGTGATATGAACAGCCTGGACACTAGACTGATATACATTTTACTTGCACTGATACATTGTGACAAATGATCAGGACAGGGGAGAGTTGTGCGCTGCTCTGAAGTGTTTAGGATGGTTGTCTAGACTGGATACGATTTTTGTATGCGCCATTCTTATTTTACGCTGTGTTATTCCCCCGGTCATTTATCTTTCTCTTGTATCCTCCACCAGTGACAGACATCACACTTCAAGTGCAATTCCCGTTCCAAAGAGGCCGGCCAGCTCCGCGTTTGGAAGTCACGAATTTGGGTTTTCCAGTCGGACCCCAACACCAGAGAAAGGACCTCGAAAGCGTGCCAGCTCGGAGAACGAAAAAACCCAATACAGAACGCCTCCCCCCAGCTACAAGATGGCGGTGGCGGAGCCCATTGCAATACTAGTCCCAGCAACTCCGGCCGACAAGGGTCATCTCAGCTCCTCACTGGACGCCAGCATCGACGCGTCCAAGGGCAACACTCGCGAGGATTTTTGCGAGAGCCTTAACGGCGATAGCATTGCGATCACAGAAAGCCACGGGCTCAGCCAGACCGAGCCCTTCTTGGACTCCTGTGCGGTGAACGGAATTTTTTTGCCGAACGAAAGCATGGAATTTGTAAGCGAAGGCGCTCCCTGCGGCGTGCACCCCTCCCTCAGCAACGACCTGCACTGCGCCGTGGAACAGGCCGAGGAGATTCTTGGCACGGAAGCCTCAGACTTCACCTCAAGGGATCAGTTTGAAGCGTTTAACAGCATTCCGGTGGACCGCGCCGTGGCCGTGGAGTGCGACGATCAAGTCCTGGGAGAGTTTGAGGAATTCTCCCGTAGAATTTACGCGCTGAACGAGAACATGTCTAGTTTCCGCAGACCGCGGAAGAGTTCCGATAAATAAACAAGCAACATCCGCAGAAGATTTGTCTTTGCACATCGTTATCCTTTGTATCTGGCAACGAAAAGCATTCAATTGTTGTGGATTTCAGCGTAAATCCAAGTTTCACTGCCGCTGCGTGGGCCACAATTTACTTAAAAAAAATATATTTTGTGCTATTTTTTTATTTTATTTTAAAGGAGTCGTACAGCACTTGTTTTCTGAAGTAGTGCCGCTCTTGACTTTGATCTTGTACTTATGTAAATGGTGCAGAGCTGCAATACCAGACACAGCCCATGGACCAGAGTGGCGCTGTTTCTTAGGAAAAGTTAAACCTGTTGTACAACCCCTTTAGAGGCCATGTATTGTCTTCACAGCCATTTTTTTTTTTATATTCTTCAGTCTTTCTAAAATGAGAAATGAGGCCGATTTTTCAAAATAGTCTGTTAAAAATTTCCAATCGTTTTGTGTATGCAGCTCCTTTGCAGACCTGTGTGTCTCCATGGTAACAGACAGCAAACAAACCCTGTGTAGTCTGATCCTGCAGTCCTTTTCCCTTCCATCCGGTCCCTGCCTCTTGTTACTATACATTTGGTATGACGAGTGGAGTAGCACTTGACTGCAGGATCAGACTACACAGGTTGTTTGTAGTCTGTAACCATGGAGACTTATTGACCTGTTTATGAACTGTATACACAACACGGTAGGAGATTTTTTTTTTTATTTTATTTAATTTTTAACCAAGACTGTTTGCATAATTGTTTCTTTTTTTTTTTTTTTTTTTATGTGGAATCCATTGAAGACATTTAAAAAAATAAAAAATGGTTGTGAATGTGGACATCCCCTTTAAGTTTGGCCGTGCTTCATCCATGTAGCCGACTGAGGGTAGCTGACTCTGTGCATGGCCTTTGCTGTATCCTGATCTGGACCATAAATTTATAGGAGGAAATGTTTTTTAATTATTTTTTTTTTTTGTTACCCAAACTTTATCGATTTGATTTAATCTCCTCCTCACCACCCGCCTTAGGACTAGTCACATCTGCATGCATGTTCATGCAGATTTTTTATATTTTTTTTGTACCATATTTAGCATGTAGCTAGAAATTTGTAAGCCGTGAATTATCAGGAATTATTATAGTGAGGTTTTTTTTCCAGCATATGTTTTTTGCTTCTACACCTACAATAAAAATCACAGGTAATTGAAGTCACTGTGGGAACGCTGGGTGACAACCAGTATGGCTGGCCTTTGCTATTCCGGAGTCCAGTAAGCTGAGTAACAGCCTTGTGGGTAAGCAGCAATTGGCAGCCATGTTGATTGTCATCCAGCTTTTCCAGAATTGAATGTAAGTATATGAAGGACTTGTATGCTCAAACTTTTTTCCTCCCTTCTGAATTTAACGGGGTGTGCCCCTTTACAAGTAAGATCCGCCTTATTGTAATGTATCTAAAATGAAAAGTAAAGAATCTTGATTAGGGACGAGCGAACTTGTGTTTCAAGTTCGGCGTATAAGGTTCGGGTTCTCTAAGAATTCCGTTATAGATTCCGCTACCACGGACCATAAGTTATAGTGGAATCCCTAACAGAATTCTTTGATAACCCGAACCTTGCACGCCGAACTTGAACCACAAGTTAGCTCGTCCCTAATCTTGATTGAAACTGGTCTACTCATCTGTGTCTACAGCTCCTGTGCTGATCTATGTGTCTCCATGGTTACAGACTACAAACACATCCTGTGTAGTCACCTCCTGAAGTCACATTGCCGTCCTTCTGCCCCCTAGCAAATATATCTTAGTAAGAAGTAAAGGAAAGTTGTGACTGCGGGATCAGACTACGTAAGATTTGTTTGTAGTCTGTCACCATGGAGACACATCCCTGCACAGGAGCTCCTAAAACAGTAGGGTATTTTTAATCAAACTATTTACAAAGTTGCTTCATTTTTCATTTTGGATCCATTGGAGCATTGTGAAGGTGGACTGTCTCTTTAAGTAATAACCTATGATCTTTTCTGGAAGTGCTGGGTGTCACTTCGTGGTATATGAAATTTACTTCTGCAGAAGGTTCATTTTTATTTAAATTCATGGATTGACATGTAAGGCATTTTTTTTTTCCTCTCCAGTTGAATATTTTGCTGCACAGTATTAATATGTATACGGCAAATTAATTTATGTTAATGGGAAATATTCTCGGTTTATAAGCGGGGGTTTATTTTCCTATAAATATTCAGTAAAGCATACATCATTCTGCGTACAGCTGACGCCTTTCTCTTCACGCCGATTGTCACATTTAAGGTATCATTGGTCAGATCCTCATTGTAAAAATGTAGCCTCAGGTGCCGCGGCTTAATAATGGGGAAATCTGCAATCCTGGGAGTGTTGGGCAACCCCTCCCCCCAAAAAAAAATTTAAATTCTGTATTAGTATACAGTATAATGCATGGTTGCACGCTGCCACACTGCAGCACCTCTCCACTGTGGTCCTACTAGGGGAAGGTGCCAACTATTCTGACAATTTAAAGGGGCATTCCACCTTAATTGGCATGTAGTTACTTGCTACCAGTGTTTTTGCCCCTTCTTTTGGGGACCTACAAGCAGTTGAAAAGGGTTGATATGGAAGAGGGCAACACATGACTGAGCAATCAGACTACACAGTGTGTGTTTTGTAGTCTGTAACCATGGCGACACAGCGCTGTGTGCACAAAACAGTATTAGAATTTTAATCAACACCAAACGCATCACATTCTTAGAGCCATAACTTTTATTTTTCTGTTTTGTGTAGCTATATATTGTTCCTCAAAAAAAAAAAAAAAAAGATGCGCACAGTTTATTTCTCGCTTATATCATTGGGGGACACAGACCATGGGTATAGCTGCTTGCTGCCACTAGGAGACGATACTAGGCTGAAAACTATTAGCTCCTCCCCAGCTATACCCCCTCCGTCCAGGAGAGAGCCTTCAGTTTTTAGCTTAGTGTCATAGAAGGCAGACCCCCTGCTCTGCTTCTTCCCCGGAATCCTGGCAGCGCGGCGGGGGGGGGGGGTCTGGGGTCTGGTTTCGCGCAGTCGGGCTGTTCTTTCGCCGGGCAGCTGGAGGGGGGGGGGGGGGGGGGGGCAGAGCCGCGCTTCCTTTCCTGCCTGCTCTGTACCCGGAAGCACCCGGCGTGCATGCCGTCTCCCAGCCTCTCGTGGCGGCTGTCTCTCCACACTGTCCAGCTCGCCGCAGACCAGCTCCTGGGGACACGTCCAGCAAGGGTTTCCTATGCTCCACTTGGTAGGACCAGCGCTGCTCCCCTCCTATGTACCCTCTCTGGCTCCCTGACTCCTGTCATGTCGGACCCAGCGGATCCCCGCCCCAGGTCCTTGGTAGGGCTACCCATTATTCCTGCACTTCATGTAATGTGAATTTTCCTAGGGGTCAGGCGAACTCCCTCTGTGCCTCATGCCGTTCACGGACGTGCACCCTTCGGCTGGAAGTATGGAACCGGAATGGGCCAAATCCCTGTCCCGGGCGGTGACTGACCTATCGAAGATCTCCCAATCCACCCTTTCCTTAATGGGTCGCTTGGTAGAGACGTCGTCACCTGCGCAACCTGCTCTCTCTCCGGGCGTACCATCCAGGAGCAGACACCCCAGCAAGCGTCCCAGGCAGGAACGCCTCTCCTCGGATGCATCGCCTTCACCTCCTCCCCCCGGTTCGCTGTCCAGGGCGTCCTTGGTTGGGGACGCTTCGTCCGGAGGAGAACTCGCCGAGTCAGATATGGATCTGGACCGCTCGTCCCAGATGGCCGCCTTAGTGGACAGTCTGGTCTCAGCAATCCGGGACACCTTTCAACTTCAAGAGGAGGGCCCCACCTCCAGTCACCAGGGAGTTTCTTTCCTGTGTAACAAGAAGGCTCCCAAGTCGTTCCCGGTACACGATGACTTTTCCATTCTCACCGCTAAAGCGTGGGAACAGCCAGGTTCACGTTTCCTGATCCCCAAGCCGCTGGATCTTCTTTTTCCCCAGTCGTCTCCATGACACCAAGTCCTGAGATTGACTTCCTTCTGATTGGACAGGAAAAACACAGGTTAAAAACCCCTCCCCCTCCCTTCATTGCCAGTGTTTTTCCTGTCCCATCAGGATAGGAAGCAGAAGAGGTGCATGGAGCTCGTTTGGGCTCACCTGGATTCATTCGTCTGCAGGCCGAGGTCGGATCTGCAGTGCAGCTCTCCCTCCTCTGTCCAGGCCTGGGCTCGGGCGCATTTGTAGTTGCCCCTGTGAAGATTCCCTCTGCGGTGGTCCCGGAGGGCTTAATGCAGGGGGAAGGAGGAACGCGGTGGATCGGCACTGTGATGTGTCCCTTCCGGCCGGCAGGCGGATAACGTCAGACGCCGGGGGCGGAGCAAAGAGCGCTGATGTCATCCACATGCGCCACAGGTCCTGAAGCCAAAGAGGACACTATAAAACCTCACAGGACCTGTGTAATGGCTCCCTGCATAGCGTGGCTCACATGGATGGTGGAGCATCTCTGGAACGGTCGGGAGTCAGAATGAGCACCCCCCTCACGCCGGGCTCTGGAACAGAGCCTGCATCAAACCCTGGGACCATGAGTAACCTGTTCTCAGGCACATGCTCAGTATGGATGGTTCAGTATGCTCATCCTTTCCTCCCTTACCATTTCAGGGAGAAAAGGATTCGGCTTCCACAGCTAAAAAAAAAACTAGAAAATGTGGTATCTGCTGCAAAAGATTGTCTAACACTGGATCCAAGCCCCTGTGTAAAGAGTGTACCTCCAGTGTCGTCAAATCTGAGTCTTCTAGTTTAATTGAAGACATTAGGAAAGTAGTTAAGGAAGAGGTCCAGCTGGCCTTAACTGCCAAGGAACCTACTCCCCCCCAAAGTTACCCCCCCTCAGGACTCCCGTAGCATTAAATCGCTTATCCTGGATACCGACTCTGAGGGGCTGGCGGTCTCAGACTCCGAATCAGTGCAAAAACACCCGGCTTCTTCAGATGAAGAGGGTGATTACAAGCTTGTCCTGTTTAATCCCGAAGATATTGATGAACTTATCAGGGCCACCATTCAGATGGAGATGCCAAAAGCTCCTAAATCTACCCAACATGACATTTTTGGAGGTCTAGGAGAAAGGAAAAAGGCGGTTTTCCCAGTGCCAGACAGTGTCCAGAAATTAATTCGGTCAGAGTGGGAAAAACCGGATAAGGGATTCTTTATCCCAAGAGGAATTAAGAGGCGCTACCCCTTTGGCCAAGAGGACTGTACTGACTGGGAGACCATACCAAAAGTAGACGCGCCAGTGGCTAAGGTAGCGAAACATACGGCCCTACCTTTCGAGGACTCGGCACAGTTAAAAGATCCTCTAGACAGGAAAGCAGAAAGACTTGGGAAACTATGGCGGCCCTTCTCAAACCGGGCGTTGCCTCTACGTGTGTGGCCAGAACACTAAACCTTTGGCTAGAACAGCTGGAGATACATCTGGTCAATAAGACACCGCGCGATCAAATTTTAGAGAGCTTGCCTTTATTAAAAATGGCAACCTCCTTTCTAGCAGACGCAGCAGCCGAGTCAGTTAAACTGTCCGCCCGTACAGCTGTTCTCTCTAATACAGCGAGAAGGGCACTATGGCTTAAAGCGTGGTCAGGAGATATCACGTCTAAGAATAAATTAATTGCTCTCCCCTTCCACGGTCAGTATGTGTTTGGAGAAGATTTAGACAAAATCCTAGAGAACGCGACAAATAAAAAAAGGGGTTTCCCAGAGGAGAGATATAAACAAAAAAGGCAGCCCTTTCGTGACTGTTTGTTTTTTTCAGCCCGAGAATAAAAAAGATAAAGGGAAGACTGGGAGGTGGAGCTATGCGAAGGGAGGCAGGGGGAGAAATTTCCTCTTCAACCCAAATCGTGCCGAGGCCTCCACATCCAACAGTAAACAATGACGCCATACCAGTGGGGGGAAGACTCAGCTCCTTTCTAGGATCTTGGGAGCACGTAACAAACAGCTTGTGGATCTTAAATATTATAGAAGAGGGTTATTTAATAGATCTACTCTCTCCCCCTCCACAGAAATATGTGATCACTACCCTTCCCCCATCTCAAGTTACTACCTTAAAAAACGACATAAAGAACTTGTTAACCTTGCCTGCGATAGAGCCCGTTCCAAAAAATCAGACAGGACTGGGATTCTATTCCCGTCTCTTCATCATAAGGAAACCAAACGGGAAATCCAGAGTGATCATAAATTTGAAATATCGAAACAAATATGTGAGATACCAAAAATTCAAAATGGAGACTCTAAAGTCGGCAGTGAAGCTCTTAAAGAAGGATGCAGCTAGGGCTGCAACGATTAATCGATGTAATCGATTATATTCGATAACTGGATTCGTTGTCGACGAATCCAGTTATCGAATAATCGCCGATTCGTTGCTATGCGGGCGGTCGCTGCATCTTTATTTTACCTTTTTACAATGACGCTCCTGTAACAGCCAGGCAGAGCGGACGGCGGCGTAACGTCACTCACGTGACACGCCTGCTCCGCCTCCTTCATTCATGAGGTGGGCGGAGCAGGTGCGTCACGTGAGTGAGTGACGTTGCGCCGCCGTCCGCTCTGCTTGGCTGTTACAGTAGCGTCATTGTAAAAGGTAAAATAAAGATGCGGTGATTAGTCCGACTTATAAGCATCGGGGCCGGGGCTGTTATGGGGAGGGGGGAGGATCTGTCTATGGCACTGCTATGGGGAGGGGGGTCTGTGTATAGCACTGCTATGGGGAGGGGGGAGGATCTGTCTATGGCACTGCTATGGGGAGGGGGGTCTGTGTATAGCACTGCTATGGGGAGGGGGGTCTGTGTATAGCACTGCTATGGGGAGGAGGGGGGTCTGTGTATGGCACTGCTATGGGAAGGGGGATCTGTGCACTGTTATGAGGAAAGGGTTCAGTGCACCATAACAGTGCACATATCCCCCTCTCCATAACAGCGCCACCCACAGATCCCCCTCTCCATAACTGCGCCACCCACAGATCCCCCTCTCCATAACTGCGCCACCCACAGATCCCCCTCTCCATAACTGCGCCACCCACAGATCCCCCTCTCCATAACTGCGCCACCCACAGATCCCCCTCTCCATAACTGCGCCTGCCACAGATCCCCCTCTCCATAACTGCGCCACCCACAGATCCCCCTCTCCATAACTGCGCCACCCACAGATCCCCCTCTCCATAACTGCGCCGCCCACAGATCCCCCTCTCCATAACTGCGCCGCCCACAGATCCCCCTCTCCATAACTGCGCCGCCCACAGATCCCCCTCTCCATAACTGCGCCGCCCACAGATCCCCCTCTCCATAACTGCGCCGCCCACAGATCCCCCTCTCCATAACTGCGCCGCCCACAGATCCCCCTCTCCATAACTGCGCCGTCCACAGATCCCCCTCTCCATAACTGCGCCGTCCACAGATCCCCCTCTCCATAACTGCGCCGTCCACAGATCCCCCTCTCCATAACTGCGCCGTCCACAGATCCCCCTCTCCATAACTGCGCCGTCCACAGATCCCCCTCTCCATAACTGCGCCGTCCACAGATCCCCCTCTCCATAACTGCGCCGTCCACAGATCCCCCTCTCCATAACTGCGCCGTCCACAGATCCCCCTCTCCATAACTGCGCCGTCCACAGATCCCTCTCCATAACTGCGCCGTCCACAGATCCCCCATAAGTGTGGTCCACAGATCCCCCATAAGTGTGGTCCACAGATCCCCCATAAGTGTGGTCCACAGATCCCCCATAAGTGTGGTCCACAGATCCCCCATAAGTGTGGTCCACAGATCCCCCATAAGTGTGGTCCACAGATCCCCCATAAGTGTGGTCCACAGATCCCCCATAAGTGTGGTCCACAGATCCCCCATAAGTGTGGTCCACAGATCCCCCATAAGTGTGGTCCACAGATCCCCCATAAGTGTGGTCCACAGATCCCCCATAAGTGTGGTCCACAGATCCCCCATAAGTGTGGTCCACAGATCCCCCATAAGTGTGGTCCACAGATCCCCCATAATAGTGTCGTCCACAATTTGTTTTAATATGGCCTTTGAACATAATTTTTCAAGTAAGATCATATAAACCTCTCTGTTTTGCAATTTTGTCGTTTTTCCCGATTAATCGTAGAAATTAATCGGCAACTAATCGATTATTCAAATAATCGTTAGCTGCAGCCCTAGATGCAGCGATGGCCACAATAGATTTAAGCGATGCCTATTATCATGTCCCAATTCACAGGTCATCAAGGAAGTTCCTAAGGTTCGCGATAGAGTTGGAGGGAAACATTCAGCATTTTCAGTTCAGGTGTCTCCCCTTTGGGATCTCTTCTGCCCCAAGGGTTTTCACGAAGATAATGGCGGAAGCCTTGACGACCTTGAGAGAAAAGGCAATCTGTGTGATCCCCTATCTAGACGACCTACTGGTAGTGGCAGACAACATAGAGACCCTGGAAATCCATCTCGGATTAGTCCTGGATCATCTACAGAGCCTAGGTTGGCTCATCAATTGGGAAAAATCGGATTTAATCCCGACCAAACAGAAGGTATTTTTGGGCATAACACTAGACACAGTTTCCCAAAGATCCTTTCTTCCACCTCAAAAGATAGCAAAACTTTAAGGAAGTTGTCTAAAGAAGGAAAAATTCTGTTCAATAAGACAGGCCATGCAGGTGTTAGGGAGTCTTTCAGCTTGCATCCCAGCAGTGGCCTGGGCACAATTCCATCTAAGGCCACTACAGGCGCAATTAACTCTAGAGAGACAAATATTCCTAGATTCAAAGACCAAAAAATCACTAAATTGGTGGCTCATCAAATCCAACCTAGAGAATGGGATATTCTGGGCACAAGATCTCCCTCTAGTCATTACAACAGATGCCAGCCTCCACGGTTGGGGAGCGGTTGTCCAGGGGAACTCCTACCAGGGAACATGGAGGAATTACGTGAAACAACAATCCTCAAATTTCAAGCAGCTGAGGGCAGTGTGGGAAGCATTGAAACACATGAGTCAGTTGGCAGAGGGTCGTCATGTCCTAGTCTACTCGGACAACGCTACAGCTGTGACCTTCATCCAACACCAGGGAGGCACAAGGCATCGCCTACTACAGAGCCTGGCAAACAAAATCTTTTCCTGGGCAGAAGAGAACATACAATCTCTGTCAGCGGTTCATCTGAAGGGAGCTTTAAACATTCAGGCCGACTACCTAATCCGGCACAGACTAGACCCAAGAGAATGGATGTTAGCACCAGAAACCTTCCACCTGATCACAAAGAAATGGGGCAGACCGACGGTAGACCTGTTTGCATCCAGGAGAAATCATCAGCTAGACCAGTTCTTCTCCCTCAACCCCAGGGATCATCCTCGGGTAGTAGACGCCTTCAACCAGAATTGGACAACAAACTTGGTCTACACGTTTCCCCCATTTCCACTCATCCCCAGAGTGTTACAGAAGTTCTTAAAAGAAAATTGTACGCTAATCCTGATTACCTCCTTCTGGCCCAAGAGAAGTTGGTTCTCTCTTGAAAGCCCTCAGCATAGAAGCCCCTCTCCTTCTACCTCTGAGGCCGGACCTTCTAAGTCAAGGACCCATTACTCACCCAGACCTAAAAATACTAAAATTCTGAAGAATCCAACTTATTAAAGTTAGGTTTATCTAAAAAAGTAGTGAACACCTTACTCCTTAGCAGGAAACAAAGTACCAACGACAAGTATCTAAAAATATGGGAGAAATTTGCTGATTGGTCTGGCACCTCCTTCAACCAGTTCAGAGCCAACATCCCACTAATTCTTGATTTTTCTTCAGGAAGGGCTAGATTTAGGTCTATCCCCCCCAATACCCTTAGGGTTCAGGTATCGGCTCTAGGGGCACTTTATAATACCAAGCTAACGGAACATCCCTGGATATCCAGATTCCTTAAGGCAGCAGATAGGATCAGACCTACCATTAGAAACATGGTGGCACCATGGAACCTCAATACGGTACTAGGGGGTCTAACCTCTGATCCGTTTGAACCTCTGGACTCTACCCACATCAAATGGCTTACCGTTAAAACTATTTTTTTGGTGGCAATAACCTCAGCCAGAAGGGTCTGTGAGCTACAGGCCTTGTCCATCCAAGAACCGTTCCTTTCAGTATTTCAGGACAAATTAATTTTCAGATTAGATCCGGCTTTCCTCCCCAAGGTATTTTCGACCTTCCATAGGTCTCAAGACATTGTTCTTCCTTCGTTTTGTGACGATCCAAAAAATGATCAGGAAATCACTTGCCACACACTAGACGTCCGGAGAGCGGTCCTAAAGTACGTGGAAGCTACCAGTCATTGGAGAATAGACAAAAATCTGTTTGTCCAATTTTCAGGTCCTAACAAGGGGAAGAAAGCGGCAAAAAGTTCCATCTCCAGATGGATTAAGATGGCCATCTCCGAAGAATATAAAGCTCAGGGAAAAGATGTCCCTGCTTCCCTAAAGGCACATTCCACGAGAGGCATGGCCGCCTCCTGGGCGGAGAAAGCTTCAGCCTCCTTACAACAGATTTGCAGGGCAGCAACTTGGAAAAGAGTTCATACTTTCACTAAACACTACAGACTAGATTTAGCTGCTAACGATGACCTAAGATTTGGACGTAAGGTCCTTTCTGCAGTCGTCGCCCCCCCCCCCCAATAGTATCTTTGATATTTTCTCAGGACTTGGTGTCATGGAGACGACTGGGGAAAGGAGTATTACACTCACCGGTAATCCGGTTTCCTGGAAGTCTCCATGACACCAAGTCCTGAGATTTACTTCCTTCTGATTGGACAGGAAAAACACAGAGAGGTTAAAAACCCCACCCCCTCCCTTCATCGCCAGTGTATTATAACGAAAACCCCAGGATAAAAGGATCATAGATATTAGCAGAAAAAACAAGGGTGGGATATATGTGGTGTCATGGAGACTTCCAGGAAACCGGATTACCGGTGAGTGTAATACTCTTATCCGTTCCCCCTGGATTGGGTGGGTAAGTGGTCTTCCCCTCCAAAAGGTGGACCCGCCGGTGGCTCGCCTGGCCAAGAATACCACTATTCCGGTATCGGACGGCTCCTCTATGCAGGACCCGGTGAACCGGCGGGTCAAATCCCTGTCTTTTCAGCCACCGATTCAGCACACCGTCCCATTTTCGCTTCAGCATGGGTGTCTAAGGTGGTTTCTGAATAGGCCCTGCACTTACATCAGGACTTAGACTCGGACCTTTCACGCACAGAACTCCAAGCTCTGGCAGACTGGATATCCCAGGCAGGGAAGTACCTTTGCGAGGCGGCTCTGGACGCGGGCTCCATGGTTGTGCGGTCCTCTGCCTTAGCCGTCTCCATTCGGCGGGAACTCTGGCTAAAGTCCTGGCAGGCCGATTCTTCTTCCAAGCGCTCCCTTCTCTCTCTCTCCCTTTCGCTGGTTCTCGTCTTTTTGGGCCCAAACTGGACGAAATAATTTCTGAGGCCACGGGTGGCAAGAGCACCCATCTTCCGCAGCCCAAACCCAAGCGTTATTCTCGACAGCGTCCTTCCGCTCCACGCCAGTCCTTTCGCCGCTTCACGGGCACCCGCCTGGCGGCTCCCTCAACCGTGAGGCAGCCCACCCATGAGCAACGGCGGAAGCAATCCCCAAGCATAAAGGTGCGCCCCCCCCCCCCCATCTTCTTGGGTGGGGGATCGGCTCCTTCATTTTCAGGAGGTTTGGCAAGTTGGAGTTCAAATCCATGCCTCCAAACCATTTTTTTCTGTCCCGTCCCCCCAGGGAGCCGTCTCGGGCGGGGGCTTTCTTTCAGGCGGTTCACGATCTGCTGGTCAGGGGAGTAATCTCCCTGGTTCCAGCGAGGGAGCGGTTTTCAGTTTTTTACTCCAACCTCTTCATTGTGCCCAAGAAGGAGGGAGCGGTCCGCCCGGTGTTGGACCTCAAGCTGGTGAACAGTTACCTTCGAGTGCGCCATTTTCGCATAGAGTCTCTTCGCTCTGTGATAGCTTCCTTGGCGCAAGGTGAATGACTGACTAACGTGCATATCCAATGACTGACTAACGCCTACCTGCACGTCCCCATCGCGATCGCCCACCAGCGTTTTTTGCGCTTCGCGATCCACTCGGACCACTACCAGTTTGTCGCCCTGCTGGTCTGTTGACTGCGCTGAGGGTGTTTTACCAAGGTGCTCGCTCCGCTTATGGGCCTTCTTTGTTCCAGAGGCATCACCTTGATTCCATACCTGGATGACATTCTTATCAAAGCGTCGTCGTTCCGGAAGTGCGAGGAGAGTATGCAGATCACCTTGGACACTCTCGCTCACTTTGGGTGGATAGTGAACCTTCAAAAATCCTCCCTGGTCCTGTCCACTCGGATTCGGTTCCTTGGTATGATTCTGGACTCCAGGGTAGCTCTGGTGCGTCTTCCAGCGGACAAGGTGAAGGACCTTCGCAGCGCGGTGCTTCTGTTGATTCGGCAGCGCAGTCTCCATCTGGGCTTGTATGCGGGTGTTGGGTCTTATAATGGCCTTGTTTGAGGCGGTGCCATTCACTCAATTTCACACCCGATCCTTTCAGCGAGCGATCCTCTCGACCCAGGAGTCCTTGGATTGTCTGTTTTTCCCTTCCTCAACCGGTTCGGTCAGACCTCCATTGGTGGATCTCCCCAACTCATCTGGAGGTGGGGAAGTCCTTCCTTCCGATCAGATGGACGGTCATTACGACCGACGCCAGTCTTCAGGGTTGGGGAGGGGTCCTCGGCACTCGGACTGCCCAGGGCGTATGGTCTCCGTCGGAGTCCAGACTATCCATCAATGTCTTGGAGCTTCGTGCGATCTTCCTCTCACTGCGCCATTGCGGGGCCTTCATGTCAGAGTCCAGTCGGACAATGCCACAGCTGTGGCGTATGTCAACCATCAGGGGTGGACTCTCAGCTCGACCGTCATGTCGGAAGCGGCAAGGATCCTTAGGTGGCCCATGTTTCGGCTCTGTCGGCAGTCCACATTCCCGGCGTTGTCAATTGGATGGCAGATTTCCGGAGCCGGACGACGATAGACCCCGGGGAATGGTCTCTCCATCCGGAAGTATTCGATGCCCTCTTTCATCGCTGGGGACGGCCGGACATGGATCTGATTGGCCTCCGGCCTCAATCGCAAGCTTCCGCGCTACTTCGCAAGCTGCGGGATCCCTTGCGCTGGCGGAGTGGACGCTCTCGTGGCGCCGTGGGACAGGTTCACGTTCCTCTATGTCTTTCCGCCGTTGTCCCTCCTGCCTCGGATTCTCCGCAGGATCAAGTGGGAGGGCGTTCAGACCCTGCTGATTGCTCCGGACTGGCCGCGCCGAGCATGGTATTCGGATCTTGTCCTCCTACTAGGGGACTTTCCGTACCAAGCTCCCGCTCAGACCCAATCTTCTCTCGCAAGGTCCCGTCTTCCACCTAAGTTTAGATACTCTACGTTTGACGGCGTGGCTCTTGACATCTTGCTTTTGAAGCAGCAGGGTTTTTCCAATGTGGTGGTTCAGATGCTCATTCGGGCCAGGAAACCTACCTCTTCCAGGATCTATTATAGAACCTGGAAGTCCTTCCTTCGTTTCTGTGATGAGCGGGGCCTATCTCCCAGATCCTTCCTTCAATCCGGACTGGAACTGGGCATGGCGCTCAGCTCCTTGAAGGGCTAGGTGTCAGCCCTTTTCTATTTTCTTTCAATGATCCTTGGCGGGACTGGATCCTGTTAAGACCTTCCTTCAGGGTGTTGCGCACTCCGCTCCGCCTTACCGTCCCCCGCATCTTCCGTGGGATCTCAACTCTGTTTTGGGGGTTCTGCAAACTTCTCCTTTTGAACCCCTGAGAGAGGCTTCCCTCCACCTGCTGTCCTGGAAAGTGGCCTTCCTAGTGGCCATCATATCCATACGAAGAGTTTCAGAGTTGGCAGCTCTGTCAGGCCATGAACCATTACTAGTCTTTCATCAGGACAAGGTGGTCCTCCGTCCGGTCCCTTCCTTTTTACCCAAGGTAGTGTCGGCTTTTCACCTCAATGAGGACATTGTCCTGCTGTCCTTTTGCCCTGGACCCTCCCATCTGAGAGAGGTGTTGTTACACCGTTTTGGATGTGGTGCGGGCTCTGCGGATTTACCTTTCGGCCGTGGCCCCCTTTCGGCGCACGGATGCCTTGTTCGTCCTTCCGGAGGGTTCTAGGAAGGGATCGGCAGCTTCGAAGGTGACGATCTCCCGGTGGATTCGCTCCACTATTTTGGAATGTTACCGCGTTTGGGACAGGGCACCCCCTGCGGGGATCATGGCCCACTCTACCAGGGCACTTGGGTCCGCCTGGGCTCACTTCCACCGGGCGTCGGTGGCTCAGTTGTGTAAAGCCGCGACCTGGACTTCCCTCCACACTTTTACAAAGTTTTACAGGGTTCACACTCTCGCTTCTGCGAACGCCGCTCTGGGCCGCCTGGTTTTGCAGCCCGCAGTGTGATGACTGTCACGAGGTTCTCTACCTTCTTCACTCCGTTTTGTGTTCCCTCACCAAGGACTGCTTCAGGGGATGCTAATGATGCGGAAGGATGACTTGGTGTGTATTATGGTATTATGGTACCCGACCATTTCAAGATCAACTAAAGACAATTACACAGTTTTGATAACTCCCAATTAGTGAGAGCATGGATGGGGAATTGGCTGGGCTTAAGTAGTCACAGCCAAGAACAGGAGGCAAAGGAGCAAGCACTATGTGGGGCCATACGCAGGCCAATGTCAACTGCGTGAGGGATGAAGGATCGTCAATACGATTGTTTGTTTGTTTCTCTCCATACAGTTGAATATTGTCGGCAGTACATATCCTGCCAACAAAGGATTATTTTTGCATTTGCATACAAGATCCAATTATCTGATCAGTGGCACGTTTAGATGGGCCAAGGATCCTTCCTCCAAATGTGCGTTCCTGATCATTGGTTTGCATAAAAAGGCGTTTAGGGTGCAGTCACACAACCATGGGACGGCTATGCCTGCAGATCTGCCAAGCACGGGAATCGGCCTGTGCACCCTGCATCGCTGTGCAGTCTCATAGACTTTGATAAGTCTGTGATCCGCAAGGTGTGTCAGAATATAAGACATGGGTTTCCCTGGGTCCATACCTCTGCTCCTCAAAAGACGGGACATGTTTCGGATTTCCGTGTGCTCTGCGCTGCAAAAGCTAGGACTATTTTTTTTATCTGAATCTTGCTGATTGTGGACCCCTTAAAGTCAATGATTCTGTACCGTGATGTGGGGTGCACACAGCCGGTGCCTGTGTTTTGTAGGTTTGCTGTCCACATAATGGTCACAGCGGTCCCATGGTTGTGTGAATGCGACCTTTGTCTGTGGGACTTGTGTGTCCCGTAGATGACGATGGAGAAAAGCCCACATTCCTGGCCAGATCAGTCTTCCTACACCTTCCTTTTCTGAAGGCAAGTATTGGTTCTCTAAAAACTTAAAAAAATAAAACTTTGATCTCTGAGTATTTTCTATACGTTGTTTCCATTGACCATGCTTTGTTACAGGCGCAAGTCCAAGACTCATGCAGTGAAAATCTCTGTCCTCGACCCTAGTACTTCAGGTATTTCTTTTTTTGTTTAAGTTAATTTCAGTTCTGGAAACCTCAGAAGATCCTTTCAGCAGCAAGGTTGTCCGGGGTCTATTGGCGTCTTCTGGAACGTTTCATCCTGACTAGAGTTGAGCGAACACCTGGATGTTCGGGTTCGAGAAGTTCGGCCGAACATCCCGGAAATGTTCGGGTTCGGGATCCGAACCCGATCCGAACTTCGTCCCGAACCCGAACCCCATTGAAGTCAATGGGGACCCGAACTTTTCGGCACTAAAAAGGCTGTAAAACAGCCCAGGAAAGAGCTAGAGGGCTGCAAAAGGCAGCAACATGTAGGTAAATCCCCTGCAAACAAATGTGGATAGGGAAATGAATTAAAATAAAAATTAAATAAATAAAAATTAACCAAAATCAATTGGAGAGAGGTTCCATAGCAGAGAATCTGGCTTCCCGTCACCCACCACTGGAACAGTCCATTCTCAGATATTTAGGCCCCGGCACCCAGGCAGAGGAGAGAGGTCCCGTAACAGAGAATCTGTCTTCATGTCAGCAGAGAATTAGTCTGCATGTCATAGCAGAGAATGAGGCTTCACGTCAGCCACCACTGCAACAGTCCATTGGCATATATTTAGGCCGAGCACCCAGGCAGAGGAGAGAGGTCCCGTAACAGACAATCTGGCTTCATGTCAGCAGAGAATCAGTCTGCATGTCATAGCAGAGAATCAGGCTTCACGTCACCCACCACTGCAACAGTCCATTGTCATAAATTTAGGCCCAGCACTAGTGTTGAGCGGCATGTCCCATATTCGAATTCGCGAAATTTTGTGAATATTCGAAAGAATATTCGTAAAATATTCGCGATTATTCAAATTCGTTATTATTTCACATAGGCGATAATTCGAATTTTCGCATCGCATAATACATATGCTATGCAAAATTCACATGTGCGCTAATGAAATCGCCTTACGAAGATTCGCAACTCAATTCAATCACTAATGTATGAATGCAATGCCCTTTGCCTCTGTTCTGGGACAAGTGTAGATATTCGCATGTGCGCTAATAAAATCGCCTTACGAAGATTCGCACCTCAATCACTTTCTAGGGAATGTGAGACTTTTGGGAATCAATCGAGATACAGTGGGGGGTGATGACAGTAGTTGACAGAGTACAGATCAATGTAATCTGTAAGGTGGAAAGTAAAATAAAAAATACGAATTTTCGTTAATCGAATTTTACGAAGTTCTACGTATTCGCGAATATGGTGCTATACTATATGAATGCACAGGCCTTTGCCTCTCTGTTCTGGGGACAAGTGTAGATATTTGCATTTGCGTTAATAAAATCGCCTTACGAAGATTCGCAGCTCAATTCAATCACTAATGTATGAATGCAAAGCCCTTTGCCTCTGTTCTGGGACAAGTGTAGATATTCGCATGTGCGCTAATAAAATCGCCTTACGAAGATTCGCAACTCAATTCACTAATGTATGAATGCAAAGCCCTTTGCCTCTGTTCTGGGACGTGCCGATATTCGCATGTGCGCTAATAAAATCGCCTTACGAAGATTCGCGCCTCAATCACTTTCTAGGCAATGTGAGTAAGATCTGAGCTGTTGGACCTTTGGGAAACAATCAATTATATGTGTACTGTAATTTTGTGGGGGGGGGGGGAAAAACAAAAAACGAATATTCGTTTTTACGAATATATAGCACTATATTCGAAATATTCGCGAAATCGCGAAGTTGCGATATTCGCGAAAAAAATTTGCTTTTCGAATATTCGCGCTCAACACTACCCAGCACCCAGGCAGAGGAGAGAGGTCCCGTAACAGACAATCTGGCTTCATGTCAGCAGAGAATCAGTCTGCATGTCATAGCAGAGAATGAGGCTTCACGTCAGCCACCACTGCAACAGTCCATTGGCATATATTTAGGCCCAGCACCCAGGCAGAGGAGGGAGGTCCCGTAACAGAGAATCTGTCTTCATGTCAGCAGAGAATTAGTCTGCATGTCATAGCAGAGAATGAGGCTTCACGTCAGCCACCACTGCAACAGTCCATTGGCATATATTTAGGCCCAGCACCCAGGCAGAGGAGGGAGGTCCCGTAACAGACAATCTGGCTTCATGTCAGCAGAGAATCAGTCTGCATGTCATAGCAGAGAATGCAGGCTTCACGTCAGCCACCACTGCAACAGTCCATTGGCATATATTTAGGCCCAGCACACACACAGGCAGAGGAGAGAGGTCCCGTAACAGAGAATCTGGCTTCATGTCAGCAGAGAATCAGTCTGCATGTCATAGCAGAGAATGAGGCTTCACGTCAGCCACCACTGCAACAGTCCATTGGCATATATTTAGGCCCAGCACACACACAGGCAGAGGAGAGAGGTCCCGTAACAGAGGATCTGGCTTCATGTCAGCAGAGAATCAGTCTGCATGTCATAGCAGAGAATCAGGCTTCACGTCAGCCACCACTGCAACAGTCCATTGTCATAAATTTAGGCCCAGCACCCAGGCAGAGGAGAGAGGTCCCGTAACAGACAATCTGGCTTCATGTCAGCAGAGAATTAGTCTGCATGTCATAGCAGAGAATGAGGCTTCACGTCAGCCACCACTGCAACAGTCCATTGGCATATATTTAGGCCTAGCACACAGGCAGAGGAGAGAGGTCCCGTAACAGACAATCTGGCTTCATGTCAGCAGAGAATCAGTCTGCATGTCATAGCAGAGAATGAGGCTTCACGTCACCCACCACTGCAACAGTCCATTGGCATATATTTAGGCCCAGCACACACACAGGCAGAGGAGAGAGGTCCCGTAACAGAGAATCTGGCTTCATGTCAGCAGAGAATCAGTCTGCATGTCATAGCAGAGAATGAGGCTTCACGTCAGCCACCACTGCAACAGTCCATTGGCATATATTTAGGCCCAGCACACACACAGGCAGAGGAGAGAGGTCCCGTAACAGAGGATCTGGCTTCATGTCAGCAGAGAATCAGTCTGCATGTCATAGCAGAGAATCAGGCTTCACGTCAGCCACCACTGCAACAGTCCATTGTCATAAATTTAGGCCCAGCACCCAGGCAGAGGAGAGAGGTCCCGTAACAGACAATCTGGCTTCATGTCAGCAGAGAATTAGTCTGCATGTCATAGCAGAGAATGAGGCTTCACGTCAGCCACCACTGCAACAGTCCATTGGCATACAGTCATGTGAAAAAATTAGGACACCCTTTGAAAGCATGTGGTTTTTTGTAACATTTTTAATAAAAGGTTATTTCATCTCCGTTTCAACAATACAGAGAGATTAAAGTAATCCGACTAAACAAAGAAAACTGAAGAAAAGTCTTTTCAAGATCTTCTGTAAATGTCATTCTACAAAAATGCCTATTCTAACTGAGGAAAAAGATAGGACACCCTTGCCCCTAATAGCGAGTGTTACCTCCTTTGGCTGAAATAACTGCAGTGAGACGGTTCTTGTAGCCATCTACCAGTCTTCGACATCGGTCTGAGGAAATTTTACCCCACTCCTCAATGCAGAACTTTTTCAGCTGTGAGATGTTTGAGGGGTTTCTTGCACGTACAGCCCTTTTCAAGTCACCCCACAGCATCTCAATGGGATTCAAATCTGGACTTTGACTTGGCCATTCCAGGACTCTCCATTTCTTCTTTTTCAGCCAATCTTTGGTTGATTTACTAGTATGTTTTGGGTCATTGTCATGTTGCATGGTCCAGTTCCGCTTCAGCTTTAATTTTCTAACTGATGGTCTCACATGTTCTTCAAGCACCTTCTGATACACAGTAGAATTCATCGTGGATTCTATGATGGTGAGCTGACCAGGTCCTGCTGCAGCAAAGCAGCCCCAAACCATGACACTTCCACCTCCATGCTTCACAGTTGGTATGAGGTTCTTTTCTTGGAATGCTGTGTTTGGTTTACGCCAAACATGTCCTCTGCTGTTGTGTCCAAATAATTCAATTTTGGACTCATCTGTCCAAAGAACATTATTCCAGAAGTCCTGGTCTTTGTCAACTTTATCTCTGGCAAATGTCAGTGTGGCCTCGATGTTTCTCTTGGAAAGCAAAGGTTTCCTCCTTGCACACCTCCCATGCAAGTTAAACTTGTACAGTCTCTTTCTGATTGTAGAGGCATGTACTTCTACATCAACAGTAGCCAGAGCCTGCTGTAGTTCTCGAGATGACACTTTAGGGTTTTTGGAGACCTCTTTTAGCATCTTGCGGTCTGCTCTTGGGGTGAACTTGCTGGGGCGACCAGTCCTGGGCATGTTGGCAGTTGTTTTGAAAGCCCTCCACTTGTAGACTATCTTCCGGACAGTGGAATGGCTGATTTCAAAATCTTTTGAGATCTTTTTAAATCCCTTCCCAGACTCATAGGCTGCTACAATCTTTTTTCTGAAGTCCTCTGACAGCTCTTTTGCTCTCACCATGGTGCTCACTCTCACTTCAACAGTCAGGAGCACACCAAACTAAATGTCTGAGGTTTAAATAGGGCAAGCCTCATTCAACATGCAGAGTAACGATCTACTAATTATGTGCACCTGGTGTGATATACCTGTGTGAGATCTGAGCCAATTTAAGAGGGAATACATGTGAGGGTGTCCTATCTTTTTCCTCAGTTAGAATAGGCATTTTTGTAGAATGACATTTACAGAAGATCTTGAAAAGACTTTTCTTCAGTTTTCTTTGTTTAGTCGGATTACTTTAATCTCTCTGTATTGTTGAAACGGAGATGAAATAACCTTTTATTAAAAATGTTACAAAAAACCACATGCTTTCAAAGGGTGTCCTAATTTTTTCACATGACTGTATATTTAGGCCTAGCACACAGGCAGAGGAGAGAGGTCCCGTAACAGACAATCTGGCTTCATGTCAGCAGAGAATCAGTCTGCATGTCATAGCAGAGAATGAGGCTTCACGTCACCCACCACTGCAACAGTCCATTGGCATATATTTAGGCCTAGCACACAGGCAGAGCAGAGAGGTCCCGTAACAGACAATCTGGCTTCATGACAGCAGAGAATCAGTCTGCATGTCATAGCAGAGAATGAGGCTTCACGTCACCCACCACTGCAACAGTCCATTGGCATATATTTAGGCCTAGCACACAGGCAGAGCAGAGAGGTCCCGTAACAGACGATCTGGCTTCATGTCAGCAGAGAATCAGTCTGCATGTCATAGCAGAGAATGAGGCTTCACGTCAGCCACCACTGCAACAGTCCATTGGCATATATTTAGGCCTAGCACACAGGCAGAGGAGAGAGGTCCCGTAACAGACAATCTGGCTTCATGTCAGCAGAGAATCAGTCTGCATGTCATAGCAGAGAATGAGGCTTCACGTCAGCCACCACTGCAACAGTCCATTGGCATATATTTAGGCCCAGCACACACACAGGCAGAGGAGAGAGGTCCCGTAACAGAGGATCTGGCTTCATGTCAGCAGAGAATCAGTCTGCATGTCAAAGCAGAGAATCAGGCTTCACGTCAGCCACCACTGCAACAGTCCATTGTCATAAATTTAGGCCCAGCACCCAGGCAGAGGAGAGAGGTCCCGTAACAGACAATCTGGCTTCATGTCAGCAGAGAATTAGTCTGCATGTCATAGCAGAGAATGAGGCTTCACGTCAGCCACCACTGCAACAGTCCATTGGCATATATTTAGGCCTAGCACACAGGCAGAGGAGAGAGGTCCCGTAACAGACAATCTGGCTTCATGTCAGCAGAGAATCAGTCTGCATGTCATAGCAGAGAATGAGGCTTCACGTCAGCCACCACTTCAACAGTCCATTGGCATATATTTAGGCCTAGCACACAGGCAGAGCAGAGAGGTCCCGTAACAGACAATCTGGCTTCATGACAGCAGAGAATCAGTCTGCATGTCATAGCAGAGAATGAGGCTTCACGTCACCCACCACTGCAACAGTCCATTGGCATATATTTAGGCCTAGCACACAGGCAGAGCAGAGAGGTCCCGTAACAGACAATCTGGCTTCATGACAGCAGAGAATCAGTCTGCATGTCATAGCAGAGAATGAGGCTTCACGTCACCCACCACTGCAACAGTCCATTGGCATATATTTAGGCCTAGCACACAGGCAGAGCAGAGAGGTCCCGTAACAGACGATCTGGCTTCATGTCAGCAGAGAATCAGTCTGCATGTCATAGCAGAGAATGAGGCTTCACGTCAGCCACCACTGCAACAGTCCATTGGCATATATTTAGGCCTAGCACACAGGCAGAGGAGAGAGGTCCCGTAACAGACAATCTGGCTTCATGTCAGCAGAGAATCAGTCTGCATGTCATAGCAGAGAATGAGGCTTCACGTCAGCCACCACTGCAACAGTCCATTGGCATATATTTAGGCCCAGCACCCAGGCAGAGGAGGGAGGTCCCGTAACAGACAATCTGGCTTCATGTCAGCAGAGAATCAGTCTGCATGTCATAGCAGAGAATGAGGCTTCACGTCACCCACCACTGCAACAGTCCATTGGCATATATTTAGGCCCAGCACCCAGGCAGAGGAGGGAGGTCCCGTAACAGACAATCTGGCTTCATGTCAGCAGAGAATTAGTCTGCATGTCATAGCAGAGAATGAGGCTTCACGTCAGCCACCACTGCAACAGTCCATTGGCATATATTTAGGCCCAGCACCCAGGCAGAGGAGGGAGGTCCCGTAACAGAGAATCTGTCTTCATGTCAGCAGAGAATTAGTCTGCATGTCATCGCAGAGAATGAGGCTTCACGTCAGCCACCACTGCAACAGTCCATTGGCATATATTTAGGCCCAGCACACACACAGGCAGAGGAGAGAGGTCCCGTAACAGACAATCTGGCTTCATGTCAGCAGAGAATTAGTCTGCATGTCATAGCAGAGAATGAGGCTTCACGTCAGCCACCACTGCAACAGTCCATTGGCATATATTTAGGCCCAGCACACACACAGGCAGAGGAGAGAGGTCCCGTAACAGAGAATCTGTCTTCATGTCAGCAGAGAATTAGTCTGCATGTCATAGCAGAGAATCAGGCTTCACGTCACCCACCACTGCAACAGTCCATTGGCATATATTTAGGCCCAGCACCCAGGCAGAGGAGGGAGGTCCCGTAACAGAGAATCTGTCTTCATGTCAGCAGAGAATTAGTCTGCATGTCATAGCAGAGAATGAGGCTTCACGTCAGCCACCACTGCAACAGTCCATTGGCATATATTTAGGCCCAGCACACACACAGGCAGAGGAGAGAGGTCCCGTAACAGACAATCTGGCTTCATGTCAGCAGAGAATTAGTCTGCATGTCATAGCAGAGAATGAGGCTTCACGTCAGCCACCACTGCAACAGTCCATTGGCATATATTTAGGCCTAGCACACAGGCAGAGCAGAGAGGTCCCGTAACAGACAATCTGGCTTCATGACAGCAGAGAATCAGTCTGCATGTCATAGCAGAGAATGAGGCTTCACGTCACCCACCACTGCAACAGTCCATTGGCATATATTTAGGCCTAGCACACAGGCAGAGCAGAGAGGTCCCGTAACAGACAATCTGGCTTCATGACAGCAGAGAATCAGTCTGCATGTCATAGCAGAGAATGAGGCTTCACGTCACCCACCACTGCAACAGTCCATTGGCATATATTTAGGCCTAGCACACAGGCAGAGCAGAGAGGTCCCGTAACAGACGATCTGGCTTCATGTCAGCAGAGAATCAGTCTGCATGTCATAGCAGAGAATGAGGCTTCACGTCAGCCACCACTGCAACAGTCCATTGGCATATATTTAGGCCTAGCACACAGGCAGAGGAGAGAGGTCCCGTAACAGACAATCTGGCTTCATGTCAGCAGAGAATCAGTCTGCATGTCATAGCAGAGAATGAGGCTTCACGTCAGCCACCACTGCAACAGTCCATTGGCATATATTTAGGCCCAGCACCCAGGCAGAGGAGGGAGGTCCCGTAACAGACAATCTGGCTTCATGTCAGCAGAGAATCAGTCTGCATGTCATAGCAGAGAATGAGGCTTCACGTCACCCACCACTGCAACAGTCCATTGGCATATATTTAGGCCCAGCACCCAGGCAGAGGAGGGAGGTCCCGTAACAGACAATCTGGCTTCATGTCAGCAGAGAATTAGTCTGCATGTCATAGCAGAGAATGAGGCTTCACGTCAGCCACCACTGCAACAGTCCATTGGCATATATTTAGGCCCAGCACCCAGGCAGAGGAGGGAGGTCCCGTAACAGAGAATCTGTCTTCATGTCAGCAGAGAATTAGTCTGCATGTCATCGCAGAGAATGAGGCTTCACGTCAGCCACCACTGCAACAGTCCATTGGCATATATTTAGGCCCAGCACACACACATGCAGAGGAGAGAGGTCCCGTAACAGACAATCTGGCTTCATGTCAGCAGAGAATTAGTCTGCATGTCATAGCAGAGAATGAGGCTTCACGTCAGCCACCACTGCAACAGTCCATTGGCATATATTTAGGCCCAGCACACACACAGGCAGAGGAGAGAGGTCCCGTAACAGAGAATCTGTCTTCATGTCAGCAGAGAATTAGTCTGCATGTCATAGCAGAGAATCAGGCTTCACGTCACCCACCACTGCAACAGTCCATTGGCATATATTTAGGCCCAGCACCCAGGCAGAGGAGGGAGGTCCCGTAACAGAGAATCTGTCTTCATGTCAGCAGAGAATTAGTCTGCATGTCATAGCAGAGAATGAGGCTTCACGTCAGCCACCACTGCAACAGTCCATTGGCATATATTTAGGCCCAGCACACACACAGGCAGAGGAGAGAGGTCCCGTAACAGACAATCTGGCTTCATGTCAGCAGAGAATTAGTCTGCATGTCATAGCAGAGAATGAGGCTTCACGTCAGCCACCACTGCAACAGTCCATTGGCATATATTTAGGCCCAGCACACACACAGGCAGAGGAGAGAGGTCCCGTAACAGAGAATCTGTCTTCATGTCAGCAGAGAATTAGTCTGCATGTCATAGCAGAGAATGAGGCTTCACGTCAGCCACCACTGCAACAGTCCATTGGCATATATTTAGGCCTAGCACACAGGCAGAGGAGAGGTTCATTCAACTTTGGGTAGCCTCGCAATATAATGGTAAAATGAAAATAAAAATAGGATTGAATGAGGAAGTGCCCTGGAGTCCAATAATATATGGTTATGGGGAGGTAGTTAATGTCTAATCTGGACAAGGGACGGACAGGTCCTGTGGGATCCATGCCTGGTTCATTTTTATGAACGTCAGCTTGTCCACATTGGCTGTAGACAGGCGGCTGCGTTTGTCTGTAATGACGCCCCCTGCCGTGCTGAATACACGTTCAGACAAAACGCTGGCTGTCGGGCAGGCCAGCACCTCCAAGGCATAAAAGGCTAGCTCTGGCCACGTGGACAATTTAGAGACCCAGAAGTTGAATGGGGCCGAACCATCAGTCAGTACGTGGAGGGGTGTGCACACGTACTGTTCCACCATGTTAGTGAAATGTTGCCTCCTGCTAACACGTTGCGTATCAGGTGGTGGTGCAGTTAGCTGTGGCGTGTTGACAAAAGTTTTCCACATCTCTGCCATGCTAACCCTGCCCTCAGAGGAGCTGGCCGTGACACAGCTGCCTTGGCGACCTCTTGCTCCTCCTCTGCCTTGGCCTTGGGCTTCCACTTGTTCCCCTGTGACATTTGGGAATGCTCTCAGTAGCGCGTCTACCAACGTGCGCTTGTACTCGCGCATCTTCCTATCACGCTCCAGTGCAGGAAGTAAGGTGGGCACATTGTCTTTGTAGCGTGGATCCAGCAGGGTGGCAACCCAGTAGTCCGCACAGGTTAAAATGTGGGCAACTCTGCTGTCGTTGCGCAGGCACTGCAGCATGTAGTCGCTCATGTGTGCCAGGCTGCCCAGGGGTAAGGACAAGCTGTCCTCTGTGGGAGGCGTATCGTCATCGTCCTGCCTTTCCCCCCAGCCACGCACCAGTGATGGACCCGAGCTGCGTTGGGTGCCACCCCGCTGTGACCATGCTTCATCCTCATCCTCCTCCACCTCCTCCTCATCCTCGTCCTCCTCGTCCTCCAGTAGTGGGCCCTGGCTGGCCACATTTGTACCTGGCCTCTGCTGTTGCCAAAAACCTCCCTCTGAGTCACTTCGAAGAGACTGGCCTGAAAGTGCTAAAAATGACCCCTCTTCCTCCTCCTCCTCCTCCTCCTCCTGGGCCACCTCCTCTTCCATCATCGCCCTAAGTGTTTTCTCAAGGAGACATAGAAGTGGTATTGTAACGCTGATAACGGTGTCATCGCCACTGGCCATGTTGGTGGAGTACTCGAAACAGCGCAACAGGGCACACAGGTCTCGCATGGAGGCCCAGTCATTGGTGGTGAAGTGGTGCTGTTCTGTAGTGCGACTGACCCGTGCGTGCTGCAGCTGAAACTCCACTATGGCCTGCTGCTGCTCGCACAGTCTGTCCAGCATGTGCAAGGTGGAGTTCCACCTGGTGGGCACGTCGCATATGAGGCGGTGAGCGGGAAGGCCGAAGTTACGCTGTAGCGCAGACAGGCGAGCAGCAGCAGGATGTGAACGCCGGAAGCGCGAACAGACGGCCCGCACTTTATGCAGCAGCTCTGACATGTCGGGGTAGTTGTGAATGAACTTCTGCACCACCAAATTCAGCACATGCGCCAAGCAAGGGATGTGCGTCAAATTGGCTAGTCCCAGAGCTGCAACGAGATTTCGCCCATTATCACACACCACCAGGCCGGGCTTGAGGCTCACCGGCAGCAACCACTCGTCGGTCTGTTGTTCTATACCTCGCCACAACTCCTGTGCGGTGTGGGGCCTGTCCCCCAAACATATGAGTTTCAGAATGGCCTGCTGACGTTTACCCCGGGCTGTGCTGAAGTTGGTGGTGAAGGTGTGTGGCTGACTGGATGAGCAGGTGGAAGAAGAGGAGGAGGAAGCCGAGAAGGAGGAGGTGGCAACAGGAGGCAAAGAATGTTGCCCTGCGATCCTTGGCGGCGGAAGGACGTGCGCCAAACAGCTCTCCGCCTGGGGCCCAGCTGCCACTACATTTACCCAGTGTGCAGTTAGGGAGATATAGCGTCCCTGGCCGTGCTTACTGGTCCACGTATCTGTGGTTAGGTGGACCTTGCCACAGATGGCGTTGCGCAGTGCACACTTGATTTTATCGGATACTTGGTTGTGCAGGGAAGGCACGGCTCTCTTGGAGAAGTAGTGCCGGCTGGGAACAACATACTGTGGGACAGCAAGCGACATGAGCTGTTTGAAGCTGTCTGTGTCCACCAGCCTAAATGACAGCATTTCATAGGCCAGTAGTTTAGAAATGCTGGCATTCAGGGCCAGGGATCGAGGGTGGCTAGGTGGGAATTTACGCTTTCTATCAAATGTTTGTGAGATGGAGAGCTGAACGCTGGCGTGTGACATGGTTGAGACGCTTGGTGACGGAGGTGGTGGTGGTGGTGTTGGTGGTACATCCCCTGTTTGCTGGGCGGCAGGTGCCAACGTTCCTCCAGAGGCGGAGGAAGAGGCCGAGGCGGCAGCAGCAGAATAGGCCGAGGCGGCAGCAGCAGAAGAGGTAGCAGGGGGAGCCTGAGTGACTTCCTTGGTTTTAAGGTGTTTACTCCACTGCAGTTCATGCTTTGCATGCAGGTGCCTGGTCATGCAGGTTGTGCTCAGGTTCAGAACGTTAATGCCTCGCTTCAGGCTCTGATGGCACAGCGTGCAAACCACTCGGGTCTTGTCGTCAGCACATTGTTTGAAGAAGTGCCATGCCAGGGAACTCCTTGAAGCTGCCTTTGGGGTGCTCGGTCCCAGATGGCGGCGGTCAGTAGCAGGCGGAGTCTCTTGGCGGCGGGTGTTCTGCTTTTGCCCACTGCTCCCTCTTTTGCTACGCTGTTGGCTCGGTCTCACCACTGCCTCTTCCTCCGAACTGTGAAAGTCAGTGGCACGACCTTCATTCCATGTGGGGTCTAGGACCTCATCGTCCCCTGCATCGTCTTCCACCCAGTCTTGATCCCTGACCTCCTGTTCAGTCTGCACACTGCAGAAAGACGCAGCAGTTGGCACCTGTGTTTCGTCATCATCAGAGACATGCTGAGGTGGTATTCCCATGTCCTCATCATCAGGAAACATAAGTGGTTGTGCGTCAGTGCATTCTATGTCTTTCACCGCTGAGGAAGGGCTAGGTGGATGCCCTTGGGAAACCCTGCCAGCGGAGTCTTCAAACAGCATAAGAGACTGCTGCATAACTTGAGGCTGAGACAGTTTCCCTGGTATGCATGGGGGTGATGTGACAGACTGATGGGGTTGGTTTTCAGGCGCCATCTGTGCGCTTTCTGCAGAAGACTGGGTGGGAGATAATGTGAACGTGCTGGATCCACTGTCGGCCACCCAATTGACTAATGCCTGTACCTGCTCAGGCCTTACCATCCTTAGAACGGCATTGGGCCCCACCATATATCGCTGTAAATTCTGGCGGCTACTGGGACCTGAGGTAGTTGGTACACTAGGACGTGTGGATGTGGCAGAACGGCCACGTCCTCTCCCAGCACCAGAGGGTCCACTAACACCACCACGACCATGTCCACGTCCGCGTCCCTTACTAGATGTTTTTCTCATTGTTATGGTTCACCACAACAACAAATATATTATTTGGCCCAATGTATTGTATTCAAATTCAGCGGGATATAAATTTGAGGCCTAGTATTTAGGCGCTGGGTGACCGGTATGGATTTAGTGACAGAATTAGACTTGGAAATGCACAGTAGCGGGTGTGTGTGAAGTTATTCTGAATGACCCAATGTGCACCTTCAATATGATCTACCCTTTTAGGGATAGATTTCAAATAGCTCTGATATAGCAGAAACGACTAAATTATGAAATTGCTAAATTGGGAATTGTATTTCAACCCAGAACAAAAAATGTGCTTTGACGGACACTAAATAACTTTCCCAGCCACAACAGGACAGCGGTAACGAGAGATTTAGCGGGATATAAATTTGAGGCCTAGTATTTAGGCGCTGGGTGACAGGTATGGGTTTAGTGACAGAATTAGATTTGGAAATGCACAGTAGCGGGTGTGTGAAGTTATTCTGAATGACCCTATGTGCACCTTGAATATTATATACCCTTTTAGGGATAGATTTCAAATAGCTCTGATATAGCAGAAACCACTAAATTATGAAATTGCTAAATTGGGAATTGTATTTCAACCCAGAACAAGAAATGTGCTTGAACGGACACTAAATAACTCGCCCAGCTACAGCACTAAGGACAGATTTAGCGGGATATAAATTTGAGGCCTAGTATTTAGGCGCTGGGTGACAGGTATGGGTTTAGTGCCAGAATTAGACTTGGAAATACACAGTAGCGGGTGTGTGTGAAGTTATTCTGAATGACCCAATGTGCACCTTGAATATTATATACCCTTTTAGGGATAGATTTCAAATAGCTCTGATATAGCAGAAACCACTAAATTATGAAATTGCTAAATTGGGAATTGTATTTCAACCCAGAACAAGAAATGTGCTTGAACGGACACTAAATAACTCGCCCAGCTACAGCACTAAGGACAGATTTAGCGGGATATAAATTTGAGGCCTAGTATTTAGGCGCTGGGTGACAGGTATGGGTTTAGTGCCAGAATTAGACTTGGAAATACACAGTAGCGGGTGTGTGTGAAGTTATTCTGAATGACCCAATGTGCACCTTGAATATTATATACCCTTTTAGGGATAGATTTCAAATAGCTCTGATATAGCAGAAACCACTAAATTATGAAATTGCTAAATTGGGAATTGTATTTCAACCCAGAACAAGAAATGTGCTTGAACGGACACTAAATAACTCGCCCAGCTACAGCACTAGGGACAGATTTAGCTGGATATAAATTTGAGGCCTAGTATTTAGGCGCTGCGTGACAGGTATGGGTTTAGTGCCAGAATTAGACTTGGAAATACACAGTAGCGGGTGTGTGTGAAGTTATTCTGAATGACCCAATGTGCACCTTGAATATTATATACCCTTTTAGGGATAGATTTCAAATAGCTCTGATATAGCAGAAACCACTAAATTATGAAATTGCTAAATTGGGAATTGTATTTCAACCCAGAACAAGAAATGTGCTTGAACGGACACTAAATAACTCGCCCAGCTACAGCACTAAGGACAGATTTAGCGGGATATAAATTTGAGGCCTAGTATTTAGGCGCTGGGTGACAGGTATGGGTTTAGTGCCAGAATTAGACTTGGAAATACACAGTAGCGGGTGTGTGTGAAGTTATTCTGAATGACCCAATGTGCACCTTGAATATTATATACCCTTTTAGGGATAGATTTCAAATAGCTCTGATATAGCAGAAACCACTAAATTATGAAATTGCTAAATTGGGAATTGTATTTCAACCCAGAACAAGAAATGTGCTTGAACGGACACTAAATAACTCGCCCAGCTACAGCACTAAGGACAGATTTAGCGGGATATAAATTTGAGGCCTAGTATTTAGGCGCTGGGTGACCGGTATGGATTTAGTGACAGAATTAGACTGGGATATGGCCAAAAAATAAACAGACTATTGCTGGTTAAATGCACTTGGTGTGACAGCTTCACCCTGATGTAGGCTTTAGCCAAAAAACAACCACACCATTGAGGGTTAAATGCACTTGGTGACAGGCGCAGCTTGCCCCTGATTTAGTATATGGCCAAAAAATGAACAGACTATTGCTGGTTAAATGCACTTGGTGTGACAGCTTCACCCTGATGTAGGCTTTAGCCAAAAAACAACCACACCATTGAGGGTTAAATGCACTTGGTGACAGGCGCAGCTTGCCCCTGATTTTGTATATGGCCAAACAATGAACAGACTATTGCTGGTTAAATGCACTTGGTGTGACAGCTTCACCCTGATGTAGGCTTTAGCCAAAAAACAACCACACCATTGAGGGTTAAATGCACTTGGTCGCAGCTTGTGCTGGCGCACCACAAGACACAAAATGGCCGCCGATCACCCCAGAAAAATGTGACTGACAAACGGTCTGTGCAGCCTAAAAACAGTGAGCAATTGAGGATCAGCAGCTCAATGATCCACAGCTGCAGATCGATCAGTTAATCAAGTCCTTTGGAGGAGTTAATCTGCCTAATCTCGCCCTACTGTCGCAGCCGCAACCTCTCCCTACGCTAATCAGAGCAGAGTGACGGGCGGCGCTATGTGACTCCAGCTTAAATAGAGGCTGGGTCACATGGTGCTCTGGCCAATCACAGCCATGCCAATAGTAGGCATGGCTGTGATGGCCTCTTGGGGCAAGTAGTATGACGCTTGTTGATTGGCTGCTTTGCAGCCTTTCAAAAAGCGCCAAGAAAGCGTCACAAAAGCGCGAAGAAAGCGACGAACACCGAACCCGAACCCGGACTTTTACGAAAATGTCCGGGTTCGGGTCCGTGTCACGGACACCCCAAAATTCGGTACGAACCCGAACTATACAGTTCGAGTTCGCTCATCCCTAATCCTGACGTTTTTATTACTGTCATTTTTTCAGAATGTCCAATAGTCGTAGAAATGTAGCGAGCACCACAATAATAATCTTATAAGGTAACCGGAACAGTCTGGAGGAGGCTGTTTACCCATCACGTCAGAGCCTATTTAGAAAGTAGGAGAATGAAGTCCAGTGCTGATGGAGCTACTGGATGGCTTGGATCAAAGACTTTTCTTTCCTCTTTCAAAATTCTGTGAAAGATCAGCAAGTTCTCACTTGTGTTGCTTCAAGGTGATGAACAAATACTTCCTCCTGTTTGGGCTGGCAGGCAGAGACTGGGAGAAGCTTTAGGATATCTTACCTTGGTTCTTGATGTGTTAGGGTTGGCCAAGAACTTGTTCTAGATAATGAGATATTATCCAAGACGAGAGAAGAAGCTTGTGGTGCGGTAGAACATGTGCCTGGGATCAAGACAAATAGTAGAAAAATATTTGTGTGTGTGTTTGTTGTCGTCAAGTGAAATAAAGCAGATGATCCAGGCAATCCGCCCATAGAACATGTCCTATTACAGATCTATCTTTTTTGCCGGACTATGGAACGGACATACAGGTGCAGACAGCACACGGAGTACGGTCAACATTTTTTTTTTTTGAAGACCCCTTGAAATAAATGAGTCTGCATCCAATCTGCAAAGAAAATGCGTATCGGATGGAGACCAAAAATACGGTTGTGTGAATGGGGCCTTATAGCAGCAGATGAAGTAATATCTAGTCACTATTAATAACAACTTTGGATGCAGTATTATAGTAGTTATATTCTTGTATATAGGAGGCAGTATTATAGTAGTTATATTCTTGTATATAGGAGCAGTATTATAGTAGTTATATTCTTGTACATAGGAGCAGTATTATAGTAGTTATATTCTTGTATATAGGAGCAGCATTATAGTAGTTTTATTCCTGTGCATAGGAGGCAGTATTATAGCTGTTATACAGTATTCTTGTACGTAGGCAGTATTATAGTAGTTATATTCTTGCATGTGAAAGACAGTACTATAGTAGTTGTGGTAGAGTCTTGTACATAGGAGGAAGTAGGATGGTAATTTTTACAGTAATCATTTTTATACATTAAAAAAAACAGCATATGGGGATGGTATCTACTTTCTTTGATGATTTGTAGCTCCGTGCCTCCAGCTCTTCTTGGCAGCTCATACAGAATACATTATTTAGCACAGTATAAAGCCTTCCTCTGGCTGTCCTCATGTATAAAGTACAATGTACATTATTAAAGCAGTTATGTGGAGCGTTCTCTCATCTCACCACCTCTAGGTGTGGCTATCACTACACTTATCCACGTAGATTATGTGGATGACACCCATAGGGCTTCAAATGACCTGTCATCCGCCGAATATGCTGATTTCAGGACCGACCGTCCATCTACTGTGTATGGAAACAGCAGGTTCCAGTGGAAAAAAGGATTGGGCAGAGTCTATGTCAACATGCGGATGGGATCACAACGTCTAAGACTAAGAGCTAAATGGACAAGATCAACGGTTTCTCTGATCCTGGCCGTGAGAGTTTAGTTTCCTGTAGGAGGAGATTATGTGGTTAGAGGAGCTTAATCGGGAATCTAAAGTTTGGAAGGGAGCAAGGTTTGGAGTTTATGGCGACCTGTTAGGTATAACGCAGACGTTTCCTATTGTAAAAAAAATAATGATGCCACTATTGCAAAAAATCCAACATGGTTGATTATACTGGGACATTAGGGATCTATGGCCAAAAATGTGACAAAGTGCGATACCAACTTTATTACAAAAACTGCAGTGGAAAAAGACGTCTGCACAGCGTCAGGCTGGGAGTTCACACGTCATTCAGCAATGTCTGGTACAGAAAAATCATTCGGCCCTTGATGTTCATGCGACTCGTGGCCAGAGTGTCAGGATCCGGACTTGTTCTCACCTCACTGTGTGCGAGGCCATTTATTATAAGAAGGTGGGGGGGGGGGGGTGAAGCTATACATAATATATACATACATGTAAGAGGGGAGCCAGAGATTGGCCGATATGGAGGTGCTATAAGTTATAGTTCAGCGGTGCCAGGTGGATGGAAAAGACTAAGTGACATATACCAGACCCTCCACCTTACAACACGGGCCAATGTCAACGTCAGACATATATGGTGTGAGGGATTGATCATCGGGGGGATGTAAGGTAATGTACCTATCTCCACAGGAATGGTATGCATGCTGACTCCAGTGCTCAATACCAGGCAGCAGCTGCAAAAGCAAATGTATAAAAGGAGAATACTTGAGGTCCATGCTTAATATTGATACAGAAATCACTGCAAAAAATGCACCAACATGATACTCAACTGCCAATACTAGCTAATTCCTAAGCCCGATGTTAAAAGCTGAGAACTTTGCCAATATCTTCCAGTCAGGAACATATCGGAAGCCCTCATGCACCACGTCACGGTGTCTCAGCACGTATGGGGTCTGAACAATGCTAGAAAACAACTCACAGCCAGGCTCTCTCATGCCTCCATAGTGGTATCACCAATGCACTGTGAGGTAGGATAAAGCTGTGAGCTGCACCCACAACAGACCATGTGACACAGAAGCCGCACCCACAACAGACCATGTGACACAGAAGCCGCACCCACAACAGACCATGTGACACAGAAGCTACCAGGTGCAAAAGAATGTTACCAACAAAATAAAGTGGCACATTCCATACACATAAAGACAAAAACTCACTAAAAAAAGGGGCCTAAACGGGTGAAAATGCTCCAAACCCAGACACTGTAGCGCGTCTATAACCGGGGGAGCAATTCCTCCCCATGCGGTCCGCAGACAACGGCAATCCCCAGCAAAAAATGCGTACAATGGAGGATGCCGGGGCGGACCACATGCACCACAAGAACATCTTACACAAAATGATACATTGTGCAGATGAAAAAATATACATACCCAAATCACTGCAAAAAATGCACCAACATGATACGCAACTGACAATATTAGCCAATTCCTCAGGCCGATGTTAAAAGCTGAGAACTTTGCCAATATCTTCCAGTCAGGAACATATCGGAGCCCCTCATGTATATTTTTTCATCTGCACAATGTATCATTGGGGCCACCTCAAACCCGGCCACTGCATATGTATATACGGCACTAGGTGCAAGGGACACTTTACATGTGGGATTAAAACAGGTTCCTTACACTAAGAGCAGTCGGAGTTTGCAGAGCTGGCCACCGAAGGTAGTATTCACAAGTATGCAAGACTTTACACCTTGGTGACCATAGATGGGTCTCGGTATTGCTAGTGGCTACTACTGACCTATAGGGGGCACTATGAGAGGTTGTAAAGGCCATTAGCCCCAATGCAACAACTCACTGTGTGCAGGCATCACAGAAGGATACTGGACTGGGTCAGTGTGGACATCCCCTCTAAAAAGTAGTTCGAGACAAACACCACGACTCCTATATAGGAAGGAGCCCTCCTATAGAAGTGAATGGGACGGCTTCTTGTAATTACACCCGCTCACCGCTGAGATGTCGACGCCGAGCAGGTAAACAATGGAGGGAAGGCAGTGCTTGCATGGAGTGTGGCCTTCTCTTCATACAGCTGATCAGTGGGGGTCCCGGACGTCGGACCCCCGCCGATCTGATATTGATGACCTATCCTGAGGATAGAACTTCAATTCTAAAATCCTTGAAATCCCCTTTAATGAAATTCTTTGCCTAAGGGCTCACACACACGAACGTTGTTTGGTTCCGCATCCAAGCTTCTTTTTTATTTTGCAGTCTGATGTGGACCCATTCACTTCAGTGGGGCCGCAAAAGATGCTCCGTTCCATGGGGCTGCAAAAAAAATAGAACATGCCTACTCTTGTCCGCAAAATGGACAAGAATAGGACATTTCTATTATGGGCGGCCTGTTGCGTCCCGCAAATTGCAGAAAGCACGCGGGCAGCATTTCTTTTGCGGATCCGCAATTTGCAAAACACGGCGCTGTCGTGTGTGAAGCATGCCACGGGTGAGACGTCGGCCATGGGATCCCTTAAAGATGTTATTAAAGATTTTGTCGTGACGCCAGTTGCATTTCAGCAACGAGTGACTAGGTTCCCCTAAGTGGATGGTAGTGGTGGAACCCAGTGTAGGAATACCAGAGTGGTGTAAGGGTTGCCTATAGTGTCCCTTAGGTGTGGCTTTAGCACTTGTCACAGTGCTCCTACCTGGATGTCTCCTAACTCCTAAACAGGCGTTGTCGTCCACAGCGGTGCAACTAAAAGGCATAGGTGATGAGGGTGAAAGAACTTGATTCCAGACTTTTATTAACGTTGAACACAGCTTTACTTTCAATAAACATTTCTCCAACAGTTTCAGGCTTTGTCTTGCTCATCAGCAGGTTTTGGCTCAATTCTGGCAGGCCAACACATTCAGCTTTGCTACATCTGTATTAAGTAGGGACTTTTCCTCTTCTCCTGTAACTTAGCTTTCTGTAGTCTGGCTCAGTCAGGTCTTATTTAAAGTCACCCAACTTTCCCAGAAACAGAGAACTAAAAGTTGTTAAATTCTCGGGGAGTGGACAACAGCTAATATAAAGTACCATCACAGCCCCTAGCTTTCCTGTAGTCCTGAATGTCAATCTCCATGTGCCTAAAACGCCACATAACCCTGGAGTGGAAGTCCCTCAGCTTTTCTATTATCCTGAATGGCAAATCTTGGTACCTAATATCTAAAAAGGTGGACAGGCACTCTCACTCGGGAAGATGTGGATGCAAATATATTTATTGTGCTAAAACAATATAGTAGAAAAAAAGAGGATTCAGCAGCTCTCACCTACCCTTCCTCCAGCTGTGAGCACGGATAACCCGAGTCAGGCAACGGGTGACTGAATACAAAAAGGTTTGAAGGAATCCAGCTCCACTTGTATAAAGGAATATATTTATTTCGCTTCAATAAAATCTCATCCATTAGTTACAAAAATAGCAGTCTTGTCTACGCGTTTCGGGCTACCAAAGACAAATTTCAGCCCTTCCTCATGACACAGACATTAAAAATGAGGCCTTTTAAAGGGGAAAGTGCACCTGCTTCCACTAATTGTTTCCACAGGCATGTAACCTCCCTCAAGAAAAGGTAGCACACCTTCAAAGCTCTTCTCATGAAAAATAAAAGAAAAAACACAGAAAAAGGCATTTAACCATACATGTACATAGTGAGGACTACTATGCAAAGAAAGAGAAATGAGGAAATGCATATAGTATTACTAAGTACATACTAATTATTTTACTAAACAACGGTAAAGTGTGATAAAAAGTCACATTACAAAAAAAGGGGAAGAATCTCCCAAAGGTGTTCTCAGAAAAAGACATATAAAAAAGTTTTGCGCTTAAAACTATAGGATATGATTTTATTGCTGCAGAATCAGATCCAGGCGTTTATTCAAGCCGTCTGGTCGACGTGTATTCAATGCAAAAATCCAGAAGGACTCTCTATTTATTAATTTTCTTCTGTGGTCTCCTCCACGTTTAGGCAAGAAGACTTTTTCTATACCTTGTACCACCATGTCTGATGTGTCCCCACCATGGCAAATAGCAAAGTGCAGACTGGCTGCGGATACATTGCGATTGCCATGGTGGGGCACATGATGTGTTTCCGTATCCTGGACTTAATTGCCATTGATGGTGCAGCCTACGTATTGGATGTTACATTTTTTACATGTGATTAAATAAACAGCATGGGTTGTGTTACAGTTAAGATATGTTTTAACTTGGAAGGTTCTATTATTAGAGGCGGAGACAAAGGTTTTGGATATTGACATATAAGTGCAGCAAATACATCTATGATGTCCACACCTAAAACTCCCCTTGGTCCTAAGCCAGACTGGTTGCGGTTTTTTCTCCTCCTGATACATACTGGGACTGACATAGTTCGCAATGGTAGGCGCTTTTCTAGCTGCACATTTAATACCATCTGCGACTATGCCAGTCCATTCTCTGTTATGTGCCAGGACAGGAAAATGTTTTTTTATAATATGACATATTTGCAGATACTCTGTGCTATATTGAGTCACAAATACATTTTTGTTTTTGTTACTCCTGTCATTGGTAACAGTGTCATCCTTTTTATTTTTGTTATTACTTTTTCCTGTATTACATAGTAATTGTTCCTGTTGGGAATAGAGGAGGGAGCCCCTTGCAATAGTGGAAACCTGCTGTATAGCCTCTTCTACATGTTTGATGCCATAGGCTCTTTTGCCCAGTCTATAGGAGATATTTTTTGCTTCATCCATATAGCTTTCTTCTTCCGTGCAATTCCTTCTTGCATGAATTAGTTCCCCTCTGGGGATATTGGCAGTTACATGTTTTGGATGGCACGATGTTGCATATAGTGTGGTATTACCTGCCATGGGTTTCCTGTAAGTGCAGGTAGAAATCCTGCTGGTAGAGGGATCCCCCTCAGGCGCAAGTCCAGAAAAGAAACTTCCCGTATATCATGGTGAACACTAAATGAGATAGTGTTAGAAAAGAGAAGTGGCGCACTGGGCTGGTACTGACACAGGAGGTGCTCTCAGTAAAAAGGATATCACCCTTCCTTTAAATAGAAAATCAAATAATAAAAAGATACTGGGCACTCTTTAACTAGTGGAACCTAATAGTTTAATAAAATACATCATATACACTTTAATACATTAAGCATAAAAATACGTGTAATAACGAAAAAAAAAAAAAATATATATAATAATAAAATAGGTTCCTTCACCTATTGGTACCAATAAGAATGTGTGTTGGTAAAATAAAATGAATGGCCTCTAGGTATTTGGGGTGTAGATCACTCCTTGAGGTATGTGTCCTTAGGACGAATGGCTTTATATAAAACCGCAAGAACAAGTGGTCGCAATCAGAATTGATGCAGTGATTATATTGAGCGGCGTCCCGCTGTTACTCACTGTTAAATTCCTGCGTTAAGCTCCCCTGTTGTAAAAAGTCCTTTGAATCAGGGATTTCGCCGACAGTCCGCGGTTCCCCTGCTGTTTCTCTAGCGTCGCTCCGTAGATGAAAGAGCCGGCGCTTAGATGTTGTCACAGCCTCCTTTTCTCGCGCTGCACTCGTTGTGCTGGTGAGCGTGTTTAGATGTTAAAATCCGTTCCCAGAGAGTGCGCGTCAAGACTGTGGTTACAGCAGCAGAGGTTCCAATAATGGCGGTATAATAGTCCTCGATGTCCAAATGTAGCGGGGGTCCTGGCACCAAACGCGTTTCGGGGTCTATTGTTACCCCTTCCTCAGTGGTAACAATAGACCCACTGAGGAAGGGGTAACAATAGACCCCGAAACGCGTTTGGTGCCAGGACCCCCGCTACATTTGGACATCGAGGACTATTATACCGCCATTATTGGAACCTCTGCTGCTGTAACCACAGTCTTGACGCGCACTCTCTGGGAACGGATTTTAACATCTAAACACGCTCACCAGCACAACGAGTGCAGCGCGAGAAAAGGAGGCTGTGACAACATCTAAGCGCCGGCTCTTTCATCTACGGAGCGACGCTAGAGAAACAGCAGGGGAACCGCGGACTGTCGGCGAAATCCCTGATTCAAAGGACTTTTTACAACAGGGGAGCTTAACGCAGGAATTTAACAGTGAGTAACAGCGGGACGCCGCTCAATATAATCACTGCATCAATTCTGATTGCGACCACTTGTTCTTGCGGTTTTATATAAAGCCATTCGTCCTAAGGACACATACCTCAAGGAGTGATCTACACCCCAAATACCTAGAGGCCATTCATTTTATTTTACCAACACACATTCTTATTGGTACCAATAGGTGAAGGAACCTATTTTATTATTATATATATTTTTTTTTTTTTTTTTCGTTATTACACGTATTTTTATGCTTAATGTATTAAAGTGTATATGATGTATTTTATTAAACTATTAGGTTCCACTAGTTAAAGAGTGCCCAGTATCTTTTTATTACTAAATGAGATAGTGTTCACACAGGAATAGATGTAATCACAAAAGGAAGGTATGGCCGTCACATCGCCCGTCCAGATGAGGATCAGGTCATCGATGTAACGGCCATACCACCTGATGTGATGCCAGAACGTCCAGACACACCTGATGTGTCTGCACTTTGCTATTTGCCATGGTGGGGACACATCAGACATGGTGGTACAAGGTATAGAAAAAGTCTTCTTGCCTAAACGTGGAGGAGACCACAGAAGAAAATTATTAAATAGAGAGTCTCTGGTATTGTAGCTTAGCTCTGTTGAAGTGAATGGGGCTGCAGTACAGCATGCAACCTGAGGACAGGTGTGGCGCTGTTTTTCTACTCCTGGATAGCTGCTTAAAATATATTTTCCAGCTCGTCTGACAGCATTTACTAGTTTGTCCAAACACCTTCATGTCTCTACAGCTTGAACTAAAAGATTACTTTATATGTGGGGTGAAATTACCAAATTCAGAGGATTTTCAAGGTACTTTTACAATTTTTCTATGTAATCTCTCATATATATATATATATATATACATATATATATATATATATATATATATACACACAGTACAGACCAAAAGTTTGGACACACCTTCTCATTCAAAGAGTTTTCTTTATTTGCATGACTAAGAAAATTGTAGATTCACACTGAAGGCATCAAAACTATGAATTAACACATGTGGAATTATATACATAACAAAAAAAGTGTGAAACAACTGAAAATATGTCATATTCTCGGTTCTTCAAAGTAGCCACCTTTTGCTTTGATTACTGCTTTGCACACTCTTGGCATTCTCTTGAGGAGCTTCAAGAGGTAGTCCCCTGAAATGGTCTTCACTTCACAGGTGTGCCCTGTCAGGTTAAATAAGTGGGATTTCTTGCCTTATAAATGGGGTTGGGACCATCAGTTGCGTTGTGGAGAAGTCAGGTGGATACACAGCTGATAGTCCTACTGAATAGACTGTTAGAATTTGTATTATGGCAAGAAAAAAGCAGCTAAGTAAAGAAAAACGAGTGGTCATCATTACTTTAAGAAATGAAGGTCAGTCAGTCCGAAAAATTGGGAAAACATTGAAAGTGTCCCCAAGTGCAGTCACAAAAACCATCAAGCGCTACAAAGAAACTGGCTCACATGCGGAGCGCCCCAGGAAAGGAAGACCAAGAGTCACCTCTGCTGCGGAGGATAAGTTCATCCGAGTCACCAGCCTCAGAAATCGCAGGTTAACAGCAGCTCAGATCAGAGACCAGGTCAATGCCACACAGAGTTCTAGCAGCAGACACCTCTCTAGAACAACTGTTAAGAGGAGACTGTGTGAATCAGGCCTTCATGGTAGAATATCTGCTAGGAAACCACTGCTAAGGACAGGCAACAAGCAGAAGAGACTTGTTTGGGCTAAAGAACACAAGGAATGGACATTAGACCAGTGGAAATCTGTGCTTTGGTCTGATGAGTCCAAATTTGAGATCTTTGGTTCCAACCACCGTGTCTTTGTGCGACACAGAAAAGGTGAACGGATGGATTCTACATGCCTGGTTCCCACCGTGAAGCATGAAGGAGGAGGTGTGATGGTGTGGGGATGCTTTGCTGGTGACACTGTTGGGGATTTATTCAAAATTGAAGGCATACTGAACCAGCATGGCTACCACAGCATCTTGCAGCGGCATGCTATTCCATCCGGTTTGCGTTTAGTTGGACCATCATTTATTTTTCAACAGGACAATGACCCCAAGCACACCTCCAGGCTGTGTAAGGGCTATTTGACCATGAAGGTGAGTGATGGGGTGCTGCGCCAGATGACCTGGCCTCCACAGTCACCGGACGTGAACTCAATCAAGATGGTTTGGGGTGAGCTGGACCGCAGAGTGAAGGCAAAAGGGCCAACAAGTGCTAAGCATCTCTGGGAACTCCTTCAAGACTGTTGGAAGACCATTTCAGGTGACTACCTCTTGAAGCTCATCAAGAGAATGCCAAGAGTGTGCAAAGCAGTAATCAAAGCAAAGGGTGGCTACTTTGAAGAACCTAGAATATGACATATTTTAAGTTATTTCACACTTTTTTGTTATGTATATAATTCCACATGTGTTAATTCATAGTTTTGATGCCTTCAGTGTGAATCTACAATTTTCATAGTCATGAAAAAAAAGAAAACTCTTTGAATGAGAAGGTGTGTCCAAACTTTTGGTCTGTACTGTACATGGAGGACTAACTGGTAGCCTTAAATTTTGGGGCATAACTAAGATTAGATCAGGTCCCAGACAAGGTGACATAGACAAAAAAATTACAACAAGATGGATCTATTAGCTGAAAAGTCTAGCCCCTCAAGGACTTAGTGAGGGCTTTTCCTTTGCCTCTTTCTTAAATTACAGCATACTAAAAGGAGTGTAAAAGAATCATGATATGACTAATAGACCATTGTAGAAGAAGGAACTAATCATATTTATGTGGTTGGGATCACCCATTAAATACAATCACTGTCCTCTATAGAGAATCATAAATGAAAGCTCCAAATGAAGTGAAGAACAACGATTTATAATTGAGAGAGCCGAGTGAAACCTGTATCCTAATGTATATACTGGACTAATAAGAAATGGGGACATATTACTAATTCCTATTTAATACAAACCGGATTCCCAAAAAGTTGGGACACTAAACAAATTGTGAATAAAAACTGAATGCAATGATGTGGAGATGGCAAATGTCAATATTTTATTTGTAATAGAACGTAGATGACAGATCAAACGTTTAATCCGAGTAAATGTATCATTTTAAAGGAAAAATACGTTGATTCAAATTTTCACGGTGTCAACAAATCCCCAAAAAGTTGGGACAAGTAGCAATAAGAGGCTGGAAAAAGTAAATTTGAGCATAACGAAGAGCTGGAAGACCAATTAACACTAATTAGGTCAATTGGCAACATGATTGGGTATAAAAAGAGCTTCTCAGAGTGGCAGTGTCTCTCAGAAGCCAAGATGGGTAGAGGATCACCAATTCCCACAATGTTGCGCAGAAAGATAGTGGAGCAATATCAGAAAGGTGTTACCCAGCGAAAGATTGCAAAGACTTTGCATCTATCATCATCAACTGTGCATAACATCATCCGAAGATTCAGAGAATCTGGAACAATCTCTGTGCGTAAGGGTCAAGGCCGTAAAACCATACTGGATGCCCGTGATCTCCGGGCCCTTAAACGACACTGCACCACAAACAGGAATGCTACTGTAAAGGAAATCACAGAATGGGCTCAGGAATACTTCCAGAAACCATTGTCAGTGAACACAATCCACCGTGCCATCCGCCGTTGCCAGCTGAAACTCTACAGTGCAAAGAAGAAGCCATTTCTAAGCAAGATCCACAAGCTCAGGCGTTTTCACTGGGCCAGGGATCATTTAAAATGGAGTGTGGCAAAATGGAAGACTGTTCTGTGGTCAGACGAGTCACTGATTCGAAGTTCTTTTTGGAAATCTGGGACGCCATGTCATCCGGACCAAAGAGGACAAGGACAACCCAAGTTGTTATCAACGCTCAGTTCAGAAGCCTGCATCTCTGATGGTATGGGGTTGCATGAGTGCGTGTGGCATGGGCAGCTTGCATGTCTGGAAAGGCACCATCAATGCAGAAAAATATATTCAGGTTCTAGAACAACATATGCTCCCATCCAGACGTCATCTCTTTCAGGGAAGACCCTGCATTTTTCAACAAGATAATGCCAGACCACATTCTGCATCAATCACAACATCATGGCTGCGTAGGAGAAGGATCCGGGTACTGAAATGGCCAGTCTGCAGTCCAGATCTTTCACCTATAGAGAACATTTGGCGCATCATAAAGAGGAAGGTGCAACAAAGAAGGCCCAAGACGATTGAACAGTTAGAGGCCTGTATTAGACAAGAATGGGAGAGCATTCCTATTTCTAAACTTGAGAAACTGGTCTCCTCGGTCCCCAGACGTCTGTTGAGTGTTGTAAGAAGAAGGGGAGATGCCACACAGTGGTGAAAATGGCCTTGTCCCAACTTTTTGGGGATTTGTTGACACCATGAAATTCTGATTCAACATATTTTTCCCTTAAAATGGTACATTTTCTCAGTTTAAACTTTTGTTCCGTGATTTATGTTCTATTCTGAATAAAATATTAGAAGTTGGCACCTCCACATCATTGCATTCAGTTTTTATTCACGATTTGTATAGTGTCCCAACTTTTTTGGAATCCGGTTTGTATAAATATTCAATTGATAAAAGTATTACCATTATTGTGAGGGAATTATTAGCTGATACAGTAAATATACAAAAATAACAATAAAATGATAGATGTGGATGCGTAGATGGAGATATGATTGAAGGTGGAGTTTAAAAAGAACTTTATAGCCCCTATTGCACTGGCAGATAAAGGCTGTACATCAGTAATAATAATTTTATTGCTATAGGGTGTATATATAATGTGCAATAATTATGATTGACAAATAGTAGAAGTGGGTACATTATCTATAGCATAAATATGAAAATCATGTCATAAATTGTGTAATTAATGTATCAAGCCAAAAATCATGATTTGTACACATTCAAATTAAATCAAGTAGCGAATCCACTCTATATCTTGCACAAATAATTGATTAATAAGCATAATAATGAAGTCAAAAATGTAAATCATGTTATCTTATGATTAATCATGTTTTTTCCTTTATTGAATAAGTCCATCTACAAATAGGCATATATAGAGCAGGAATCATTGAATCAATGATGTGAGTATGTTATAATGGTATCGGGGTTGTAAATGCATAGTCTAGAGCAGTGCAATTATTGTGGAGTGATAGAAAATCACCAAAGTCCGGAAACATGCACAGTAACGATCGCCGTGTGAGGAACAGACTAAGTTCCCTGACATGCGCGGAATGAAAGCCGTAAGGGTAAGAAGTTTAAGTCCGGTAACATGCGCGGGACTAGGTAAGATAACGCGAGATTTGGGAGGATAGTAGGTGATACGTGGAGATTCCTAAGGGTGGAGCGTCTGATACACCTTGCCCAATGGCTCAGCAGATGACAATTAAATGTAATGTAATGGGTCACATAATTGGTATAGAGATATGACGCAACTGTGGGAGTTTATAAGAGATCCATGCCATGCCCACCAATGCGTAGACTGTCCGATCCCCTGAAGACGCCAGGTTAGCTGGCGAAACATGTCGAAGGACAGTCATTGAGGGTGTTTTTAGAGCAGGGGTGTAGCCTATTGATATCGAGTGTGTTCAGCATAATGGAGTGTATTTGGCAGCAAGTGTTTTCAGCATAAGAATAGGGGGGAGTCTGGAGCTAGCGCGTAGCTTCCAGCCCCTTATTGAATTACAGCAGTGTTTCCCAACCAGTGTGCCTCCAGCTGTTGCAAAACTACAACTCCCAGCATGCCAGGACAGCCTTTGGTTGTGTGGGCATGCTGGGAGTTGTAGTTTTGCAACAGCTGGAGGCACACTGGTTGGGAAACACTGAATTACAGTACAGATAGTGAACTGAGTATAAATTGATCCATTAATAGAAAATAGGCAACACAACTGTTTTTTTTAATGGGTAGATTTAATGGTCAGTAATAATGATTCAGCTGTAATAAAAGTTAAGTTTTATGGGAGTGAAAGGCATATGTCAAGATAAGGCAAAAACAGTCTGAGGACTATAGGCAAATTATGAATTAAGTTCCTTTACATATATCAGGGTCAAATATTTTGTATTGCCTTGGCTAGACCCAGCTCTAATCTTCACTAGACTTTCTCTATATTTGTACATAGACTCACTTGTCTGTGCTGGGCAGCTGTGACTACTTGGTCTGTCCTCTCCAGGCTTGATCAGGGCCCAGAGGAAAGAAAGGCAGCTACATCTTGGACTTAGCCTGCTCTGCTCCTCCATACACTTCCTTCTCCTACCACAACCAACTTTATTAGCAAACCCCAACTTATATATAATATGTGGCGCCAGCACCACCTAGGAGCGAATAGATGTAATTATAATGCCAGCCTGATATTAGGAAATACAATACATTAAATACATATACAGAAATTTAAGGGGACCACTTATACACATATAAGTGGGACACTGCAGGTGTCGTCTTCGAAGATCAGGCGTCAGGAGCAGCGCCAGAAGGCTAGGGAAGAGGGAACATTGCAGGTGGCAGATGTGATGGTCCATGCCCCTGGCCAGACGGCTTATCTTGCAGCTGAGGACCCAAGGGACAGTGAAGTGGACGGGGAGTTCGAGAAACTGCTAAGTGAAGAGATAACATCAGATGCCACAGTTGTGTCCTCTTCATATGGTGAGAGTTTGGATGAGGACTACAAAAAGTGGCTAGAGGGAAAGTGTAAAAAGTGGGATGCAGGGAGAAAAAAAAAAGAACAGGAAGAAGAGAGGTAGCCCTTCTCTAGAGTGGAATCCATCTGTACCTCTCACCTTGGACCAAGTACCAGAGAAAGGTTCGACTGTCTCCCCTCTTTTTGAATTTCCAACCGGTATCATGACCTTCATAACATCTATCCCTCCTCTTCGGAGGATGAGGGTGAAGTGAGGGTACCGAAGGGCGTAGAGGAGGCTCCTCCAGGGGGCGCCGAGTCTCCTTCCTAAGAGGGTGTGATGCCCTCAAGGGAGGGGTCTAAACCAGGGCCAGCAGGCAAAGATGTCATGGATACCTCTGCTTGTCTGAAAAGACAAAAGGAGGAAAGGGCGTCATCTTCATCTTCTGAGGGTGGTGGAGGTGGTAAGAAAAAGGCAATCTAGTTCGATCACCAAGGATGGCGGCACTTACCCCGTTGACACTGGCAAGTATTAATGTCGCCAGCATAACGTGAGATACGGCAAGATTTATGGCCTTTGATTTTTTTTCAGCCGGGTTGAAGGTGATGTTTTATTTTTGCAAGAGACCAGGCTGTGAAGCTTGGCAGATCTTCATAAAGCTAGGGCCATCATATTGGTCTCTTGTGGCCGAGCCATATAGCCGGGTGGTCGTCATTTTTAATATCACCGAAAGAGTTAACTGCAGACGGGTAATTTGAGCTAGAAATAAGGAGGTGTCTGATCCTGGATGTTCTCATGAGGGGACAGGAGCTTCGGCTTATAAACATCTACCGTCCTCAAAGTGTTACCGTAAGTGTCTTTCTTTTAACTAGCCAACAGGTGGTCTTTGGAGGGGACTTTAATAATGTCACTAGAATCCAGAATAGGGGACGTGCCAGAGACCAGAGGCTGGCTTATGATGCATTCACTCTGAACCGTATAGTTAGTGGGGCTTGCCTAGTGTATGTCCACATCCGGCACACACCAGGCCACAAGGTGTTCACTTACTTTAGGAGGTAGTCAGGTCAGGTCTAGAATAGATAGATTTTATTTGAAAGGGGAAGCCGTCTTTTCGGCCTGAACGGCTGTAGAGGTTGGGTTCTCTCTGAATGTTGCAGAGACTCTTCGGCTGGGTAGAGGTCTGTGGAAGCTAAATTCGGTACTCCTGGAAGATGCGGAGATCATACAGTCTTTTGAGGACTTCCTGCAGAGTCAGGTACCTTTAATAGACCTTTGCAATAGTAAGTCGGAGTGGTGGGAGATGTTCAAACATCTGGTTGCGGGTTTCTTCCGTAAGCTCTCTAGCCTGAGGAGTCTGGACAAATATCGTTTGTACCAGGCCCTGAGGAAGAAACTCGAGCATCTGGTCTCGACGGGAGGTAGCTGAGACCATATCTCTCGTGTGAAAACTTTGCTCATGAGATGATGTCAGTATGATAGGCACATATATTTTTTTGAGAGGGATTTCCGGAAGTACCGCTCGCCCTGACCCTTACAGAAACTGTAAGATGGCCGAGAGTTGTAAGTATGTGGCTGGACTGACTGACAGTACGGGATCCCTGAAGAGGTCCAAGTCAGGGATCTTGGAAGTCATCAGATCCTTTTACTCACATCTATTGGGTAAGAAGGAACTGGATTGGGATCAGATGTCAGCTTTCTTGGGTGAAACTGTCCCTGAGCCAGGTGGTGATTTTTCTCTAGATTTTTTGGTAGAGCCAATCAGGGAAGAGGAAGCGAGACTGGCCATTGAGGAGCTTCGGCTCAAGAAATTGCCAGGTCTGGATGACTTAACATCCGAATATTATAAGACCTTTAAGGACCTTTTGGTTCCCCTCTTGACCGAGGTATTAAATGAGTGTCTATCCTCGGGCACTCTGCCAAAGTCAATAAGGAGGTCGGGTGTGATTATTCTATCAAAGGGAAAAGATCCGTGCCGTATTGAGAATTGGCATCCCATAGTGCTTCTCAATACGGATAGGAAGATTCTGGCCAAGATACTGTTCAGTCGTCTGGTGAAATTTGCGTCAGTTCTCATCTCAAGGACTCAGCACTGTTCTGTTCCTGGTCGGAGCGCTTTAAGCGATGTCTTTAGTGTCCGGAAGGCTGTCGAGCAGAGCAGGGCGGGTCTTTGGAAAGGGTACCTGCTGTCTTTGGATCAGGCTAAGGCTTTTGACTGGGTTGATCATGAGCACCTGTGGTCCATCCTTTTGAAGTATGGCCTGCCAGGGAGGTTTGTTACCTGGCTACAAACTTTGTATACGGGGGCAGAGAGTTTCTCATTGGTGAACGGTTGGATTGGCCGCTCTTGTGAGGTGGGTTCTGGTGTTCGTCAGGTATGTCCTTTAAGCCCTTTGTTGTACATGTTTACAATTGACCCTTTCCTTAGAAGGATAGATCATGGATCGTTGACAGGGTTTGGGATGGACCTGGCAGGGCAGGGCCTGTCTATGAGAGTGGTGGCGTATGCCGATGCTGTCACTGTGTTTACCTCTTCGCAAGAGGTGGTGGGATGGGTGATGTCAGAGGTAAATTGCTACTCTGAGGCATTCGGGTCCAGTGTCAACTGGGAGAAATGCGAAACGCTCTGGCTGGGAGGAGGAGAGCCTGATTTTAGTCTCCAGGGCACCCTTCCAGAACCCCAGGGTAGGACATAGATTCTAGGCATGGAATTCGGCCACGATGATTATCATCAGACAAATTGGGAAAGCAGCCTGAAGGATGCCACCCATATGGTAGACCAATGGAAGGGTTGGTCTTTAACCCTGACTGGCTGACCCATACAGTAGAATGTCTCCTTCTGGGCTCCCCATACAGTATAACATCTCCTTGAGGCTGGCTGCCCCCATACAGTATAACGTCTCCTTGTGGCTGGCTGCCCACATACAGTATAACGTCTACTTGTGGCTGGCCGCCCCATACAGTATAACATCTCCTTGTGGGCTGGCTTGCTGGCTGACCAATACAGTATGTCTCCTTGTGGCTGGCTGCCCCCATACAGTATAACGTCTCCTTGTGGCTGGCTGCCCCCATACAGTATAACGTCTCCTTGTGGCTGGCTGCCCCCATACAGTATAACATCTCCCTGTGGCTGGCTGCCCCCATACAGTATAACGTCTCCTTGTGGCTGGCCGCCCCATACAGTATAATGTCTCCTTGTGGGCTGGCTTGCTGGCTGACCCATACAGTATAACGTCTCCTTGTGGCTGGCTGCCCCCATACAGTATAACGTCTCCTTGTGGCTGGCTGCCCCCATACAGTATAACGTCTCCTTGTGGCTGGCCGCCCCATACAGTATAACGTCTCCTTGTGGCTGGCCGCCCCATACAGTATAACGTCTCCTTGTGGGCTGGCTTGCTGGCTGACCCATACAGTATAACGTCTCCTTGTGGCTGGCTGCCCCCATACAGTATAACGTCTCCTTGTGGCTGGCTGCCCCATACAGTATAACGTCTCCTTGTGGCTGGCTGCCCCATACAGTATAACGTCTCCTTGTGGCTGGCTGCCCCCATACAGTATAACGTCTCCTTGTGGCTGGCTGCCCCCATACAGTATAACGTCTCCTTGTGGCTGGCTGCCCCCATGCAGTATAACGTCTCCTTGTGGCTGGCTGCCCCCATGCAGTATAACGTCTCCTTGTGGCTGGCTGCCCCCATGCAGTATAACGTCTCCTTGAGGCTGGCTGCCCCCATACAGTATAATGTCACCTTGTGGCCATCCCATACAGTATAAGATCTCCTTGTGGGCTGGCTTGCTGGCTGACCCATACAGTATAATGTCTCCTTGTGGGCTCCCCTTACAGTATAACGTCTCCTTATGGCTGGCTGCCCCCATACAGTATAACATCTCCTTAAGGCAGCTCCATACAGTATAACATCTCTCTGTGGGCTGGCTGACCCATACAGTATAATGTCTCCTTCTGGGCTCCCCATACAGTATAACGTCTCCTTGTGGCTGGCCGCCCCATACAGTATAACGTCTCCTTGTGGGCTGGCTTGCTGGCTGACCCATACAGTATAACAACATCTCCTTGTGGCTGGCTGCCCCCATACAGTATAACGTCTCCTTGTGGCTGGCCGCCCCATACATTATAACGTCTCCTTGTGGGCTGGCTTTCTGGCTGAACCATACAGTATAACGTCTCTGTCACGGCTTAGGATGGGGAAAACCCTCAGCCGTGCGGTATCAGAAGATGGACGGTCAGAGCATGGCCAGGACAGGAATCAGGTCACCTCCTAACAATCCCTAATTCTGACCCTGTCTCCTATCCTGTATGAGCCGACCCTGATGGTAGGAGGGCTCATACTTCGGAACCTGATATTCCTGCTCGCCCTCAGGGTGGCCCTGGACTAGGAGCTGGGTAAGACTACCTGTTCCTCCTAGATACGGACGAACAGGAGTCTCACTGGCCAAGCTATAAAGACAGGGGAAACAGAAACAGACATATGGCAATAACAGGTAAGTGCAACTAGTACCACACCTACCTGCCACAGACACAGAGCCTGGAACCCATGTATAAGTGCTGCTGTTCACAACAACACAAGAGACACAGCACACAACATACATCACACGGGAAACCAGGAAACCATATGCTGCAATAAATAAAGACCAAAGAAACATCTACTTAACACCATACATGAAGCTTATGACCACAAGGGTGGCCCCCACTGGCAGATTGTGAATAACAGGAGGATGTCTCCAGCAAGCATGGCTGAAGAACCTCCTCTGACTACTGCTTAAAGCAGAGACTATATAGGCCCAAGTAGCCACACCCACACAGACACACCCAGTGTTCAGACACACAAGGAAGGAAGTTAACCCTTCCAACACCAGGGAGTGTAGTGAAACCACATAAAGGGGAATACACACAAACTCACACTGCAGCTGTTACCGTCGACAACGACATGCGTGGCAAACGTGTCCTGGGAGCCGGCCAGAAGGCCGAGACACTACCACCACATGTACAAACACCAAACGTTGCCACGGGCAGCCACAGGTGAAGGGAAAATGTCCGAGTGCACACAAAACATTCAGAGTGCATACTAACAACCACACAAACCAAAAGGCAACCGCACGCATACCTGTTGTCCGCGGCAACCGCACTTGAGACAAACAGCAAAGTGCCCCCAGCTGCGGTTGACACAACACCAGACCGCGGGCAACTGCATGCGGCTCCCAAGGAGTCACGGCCATGAACATGGTCGTGACAGTCTTCTTGTGGCTGGCTGCCCCCATACAGTATAACGTCTCTTTGTGGCTGGCTGCCCCCATACAGTATAACGTCTCCTTGAGGCTGGCTGCCCCCATACAGTATAACGTCTCCTTGAGGCTGGCTGCCCCCATACAGTATAACGTCTCCTTGAGGCTGGCTGCCCCCATACAGTATAACGTCTCCTTGAGGCTGGCTGCCCCCATACAGTATAACGTCTCCTTGAGGCTGGCTGCCCACATACAGTATAACGTATCCTTGTGACTGCACCATAAAGTATAATGTCACCTTGTGGCCATCCCATACAGTATAAGATCTCCTTGTGGGCTGGCTTGATGACCCATACAGTATAATGTCTCCTTGTGGGCTCCCCATACAGTATAACGTCTCCTTATGGCTGGCTGCCCCCATACAGTATAACATCTCCTTAAGGCAGCTCCATACAGTATAACATCTCCCTGTGGGCTGGCTGACCCATACAGTATAATGTCTCCTTGTGGGCTCCCCATACAGTATAACATTTCCTTGTGGCTGGCTGCCCCCATACAGTATAACGTCTCCTTGTGGCAGTGGAGGCTGAGGACACGGTGGAGGATGAGGAGGCAGACATTGTCGCTGGAGCAATGGCGTGGAGGTGGAAGCGGCGTCATCTGGCCAAGTTGCTGGTGTGGCTGTGCAGGAACCACATTCACTCAGTGGGCCGTAAAGGACATGTATTGTCCCTGACTGTAGTTACTGCTCCACACGTCTGTGGTGCCATACACTTTGGCAGACACCGACAGGCTCAAGGACTGGCCTATCTTCTGTTCTACAGGTGTGTGCAGGGCTAGTACTGCATTTTTGGCAAAGAAATGACAGCTTGGGACTCTCCACCTCGGCTCAGCTCAAACCATCAGTTCTCTGAAAGGTGCAGAGTCCACCACTTGGAAAGGGAGGGACTGCAGTACCAGCAACTTGGCCAGGAGCACGTTCAGCTTCTGCGCTGTTGGATGCATGCACACATACTGTTGTCTCTTGGCAATTGCTTCGGTGATTGATTGCTGACGGAATGAATGATGAGGAGTAGGAGGAGCAGGAGCATCAGGACCAGCAGATGATGGGAAGGACAGACAGCTCCCTTCGGCTGAGGTGGTGGAGCCTTGACTGCCTGAAACCAGCTGCTTGCCACTGGGTGATGCAGCGGTTGATGCGGCAGGCTGGACCACCACAACGGAGACATGGTTCTCCCAGGCCACTTAATGGCGACGCTGCATATGTTGACGCAGGGCCATAGTGCCAACATTGGCACCCTGGCCACGCTTCACCTTCTGGCCACAGATTCTACATATGGCCACGTTCACCTTCTCCGGCAGCTTAGCAAAAAACTGGCACACTGCCGAGCAGTTGATTTTATCCCCAACACTACGCACTGATTGTGTTACAGGTAATGGGGAGGAGAAAACACCAGATAACACACAGAAGAAAATAGACCGGAGTCTAGGCCTCAAAGCTAAGGGAGAGGGATGGTGACCTCCTAGGAATCCCTAGACCTCTCCTTGACTCCTGACAATATGAGTAGACCCTGAAGGTGGAAATACTCATACACTGGAACCTTAGCCCTGGAGACCCTGGAAATCCCTAGGAGCGGTGGCAGGGAATGCGACTACTGGTTCCTTCCCAGATGAAGGAACCAACATCTCCCTGAGGCATAGAAAACAACAAACACAAGCGAACAACAAAATGCAAAACAAAATGCACTTAGCTTAAAGAAGAATGGAGGAGCAGGAGATCCAAAGGAACAACACACCAGCTCAACCAACTCCAGCAGGAAATATCAACCGCATGGTAAGCAGTGTGAGTCAGAACTAAATAGAGCCTCAGTAAGGACCACAAGCTGCACCTGACAAGAGGTGTGGTCATTACCAAACAACAACACTGCAAGGAGAAAACAGACTTTAAGATACCCTCATGTTCCGCCAGTTTCTCAGATCTTCTTACCTCTGTCATGGGAGCAGAGGCGGCTCTAGACTTTGTGAGGCCTTAGGCGAAACTCAAACATGAGGCCCCCACGAAAAAATGTTCGGATCCTCGTGATCTCCCGTACGGCGCCCCGGCTCAGTCCTCAAGAAATAAGCTGTGTCAACCACCGCACGAAGCGGTGGTGTGGTCAACACTCCCCCTCCATGTATGTCTATGGAAGACTCAGAGATACACAAGTGCAGTATTTGCGGCTCTTCCATAGATACATGGAGTGTTGACCACCGCTCCGGGCACAAGGAGATTCAGAGTACCATACAGGTGATCGTGGGGGATCCCAACGGCCAGACCCCCCCCCCCCTCCCCGATTAGACACTTAGGGGATTTATTTTCCTATCCTGGAGTACCCCTTTAATATGCAGTGACATCAGAGTAAAGGGTTAATATGCACAGTGACAACACAGTACCGGGCTTATATTCACAGTGCATATTATCACTTTGCATTAACCCTGGCCCAGTTCTCTAAATCAACCCTCCCCCCCACACACTGCATTTTGCTGTATTTGCCATACAGCAGCACGTACCTCTGACATCCAGGGCCTCCAGGTGACGTCTCCTCTGATTTAGATCTTCTCTCTCATCATCTTCTCCATTCAGTCCGTACAACTTCTCTCAGCCAAGCCTCGTCTCTGCAGAGTGTGATGCACAGACATCTTAGATTCCTCACATTTCTATCATCCCCCAACCTGGAGTCCCCACAGTGTTATCCTGCTGCACGCTGTGCCCCCCAATACCCCCAAATACTATCCTGAAGAAATATTAGTGACCCCATAGTAATAGTACTTCTCATAGTCTCACCAATAGTAATTCCCTTCTAGAATGCTCTCATTAGTAATACTGCCCCCCACACAGCACACCATTAAGTAATTTGCCCCCACACTGCCCCCATTAAGTAATTTGTCCACCACACTGCCTCACAAATTTGCCCACACACTGCTTCATATTATGAAATTTCCCCCCTACCTTGTACTTGTCCACTGATCTGCTAAGCTGCTGCGCGGGCATGAGTTCAATTTCAGTCACTTGAGAGCCCAACCCCATCCTGCGGCGTGTAATCCCGCGAGACACGTGACCTCCCGCGGGATTACGCACCGCACGACTGGGTTGCGCTCTCAAGTGACTGAATTCATGACCACACGGCGCAGCAGCCAAGCAGATTAGTGGACATAAAAGTACATGGAGGGTGGGGAATAGCATTCGGGGCCTGGAATGTTTTGACCTAAGGACGCTCCCACCCGACACCGCCGCAAGTACTTGCGGCGTTGTCGGGTGGGAGCCAGAGAGAGGCCCCCACCAGCGAGAGGCCTTAGGTGGCGGCCTAATGGAAGAGCCGCCTCTGCATGGGAAGGACCGCAACAGACTGACTGCTACCGCCACCGTCAACCACTGCACCGCTACTTTTCGGGCAGGTAGGCTCCCGTGAAGCAGGTGGTCTACCCCGGGCACATTTGGCTACTGACCTACCACTGCTGCCACGCTAACAACTTGCTGGCTCCGCTGCTGCCTCACGGGCAAGCCGCCCCCTCTTCTTCTGATGATGATGAAGCCCCTTCATCACCCGGTTACCAATTGCGATCAGCTACATCATCGAATACTGTCTGCACGTCACTGATGTCGTCCTCAACGGCCTCTGGGTCAGGAGCCTGACCGCTCGCAACACCAGCTCCCACACTACTCTCCTCATCAATACTTGCCCGCCTAGCGGAGGAAGTGGCAGATGTCTCCTCCAGATCTTGGCTGGGCAGTAGCTGCTGACTGTGCACTAGTTACTAAATCCTCCAAGATGCTGGAAGGGGCTGTTCTTTAGGTAGGGTAATAGCAATCAATTAGGGACCTTTCCCTGGTGCTCACCCTCTGCTCTATATATCCCCGCCTAAAGAACGGAATGGCCGCACCGATAGGGCTGATCCCGTATTCAGGAACCTCTTGAATGCCCTAGGATGGCCCTGAAGACAGGCGACACAGGCAAAACCTTGATAGTATGCCCAATGCGTATAATCAGTGGCCTATTCTAGATACATAAAATAATAAATGCTGAATAGATGATGTTGTTCCAATCAATCCTGAGATGTACAGATATACAATAAAAAATGTAACAATAATCCAGTGGATGCCAAGTACACTGTTCACCAGTTTAGGTTCTTTGCCGCGGGCACCTAAGCCATCAAAGTTGACAGCACATAGCTGTAGGCCCCTTAATCCCAACATGTTTCGCCCAAAGTAATTATTTGGGCTCATTAAGGGACACTCAACTCAGTGTCCCAATAGGCATCATATATAAGTAAAGATTTGTTATCTCACTGATGGTGATACAATAATGATAGAAGGTAATTTACAGCAGGCGATTATTGAGGTAAATAATAATAATAATAATCCATAGTCCGACTCATGGACCCACAGCTACCCCTACACATCCATATCAATGCATTCTATATCAGGTCCTGTAATGCTCTCCTCCTGTGAGCCCTCCACCAGGCAAGGTCATTCTGCCACGTGTCATCCTCTTGGAGTAGATCACTGACATGCTGCAGATGTTCGTGGTGGGCTTCTCCTCCATAACATCGGAGCCAAGGTGCCCCAAAGTATTATGATACCCTGTACCAGACTAGAGGGGTCAATGTAAGCTACATTGCAATTTTGGGGAGTATGATGCTCTGGCAGGCAGACTATAGCCCCCAAAAGTCTCTAGCAAGGTTATTTTCCCCAGCAGTACTCACTCAGACCTCTGGACATTGCTTCTCAGGATTCAGGGAAAAAAGGAACTGCATTTTCCCTTTTCCAAGATGGCCACCGCTTCTACTTCCTGTAGGGGGTACAGTTGGTTTCTCTGTCCTCCTGGGAACTTGTACTGAGCACTTTAGTTCCTTCTGCTGCAAGAATGGTTCCTCTGTGAAGGCAGGCTGTTTGGTTCCCTTCCCTCTGCTGGGTGGATGTCTTCCTCTCAACATACAATGCCCAAATCCAAGATGGCCGATTAACCCCTGTTCTGCCACAGTGCTGCAGCTGATGCAGTTTTACACTGTCCAGCAGTAAGTAGATGCTATTAAGTCTCTTGTAGGGGGTTTTACAGATAGAGGGGGCCTTCAAGGCGGAAAAGTAGATTGTTTGAAGACGCCAAAATTGCAACGGGCCACCTTCCCCTAGAGCCCTCTATCTCGAGTCCTAGGTGTTAGAATGGCCGAGTGGAATAGGGTGTCCTAAAATGTCCCTTTATGTTGTATGAGTGAATGTCACAGTGCTCCTACCTGGATACGGCTGGACCCCAGGCTTTGGCTCCGAAGCAATAAATAGAGGGGAATAATTGAGGGATTTGAAGAAATAATTTTTTTCCAGACCTTGAGATGAAGTTCAATGGCAGCTTTACTGAAAAAATGTTTCTCCAAACAGTTTCAGGCTTTGTCTTGGTTCCAGCAGGCTTTAGCATTAAACTGGCAGGAAAACTCAACTCTACTATATCTTTCTCTCAACTCCGCTGTCCTGACAAGCTAACTTGGTCTCTTTGTTTCCTCTTTATGCTGCACTTCACTCTTGTAGTCAGACTTATGTTCAGCCAAAAAGTAGGTTAGAATCCTGGCAACTCCAACATGGAGTCTCAACCAGAACAAACCAGAACTGCCCCACCTCCTTCTGGTAGCAAGCAGGACTGGCCCACTTCTGCCCAAAGGGGCGGAGAATGAAATGGTGAGTTCCATTCTATCTAACTATAGCTCTGTCATGTTTGCTGCTACCTGCTGGTGAACCAGACACATTACATATGAACAATTGCATAACAAGATTATGAATGCACATTGTGGAGGACCTGGAAAGACATACATAAGATGACTTGAGGTAAGACCAGTAAAGATAGTAGCAGGGTGCAGGAGTGGTAACACCACTCTGGGGTGTTACAGAGGACACACTGTTAGGGGGGGGGGAATCTGCGGATGACACACTGTTATGGGGGGGATCTGCAGATGACACACTTATGGGGGAATCTGCGGATATGGGAGAATATGAACAGCACCATACACCCGGGTTGTCAAAACAACCATGGGCACTGACCAGCCAGGGAGATCACCTCTTATACACCTGCTAGCCAATCACAAAGTGCCATGTGTCTATTCCTCATAGATCATATAATGATCCTATCCCTGACACTTGTGCGGCCTAGGCTGGTCCTTAGTCACTTAACTCATGCCTGCCCTCTAATCTACTAGAATTTCCGTACAGGTATTTTCCCCGTCAACGGCCAGCGTAGCGAATAAGATGCGCGTACATTCGGCCGCATATTCTTTTGCGAACCTCCTCTCGAGCGTGCACCCAGACGCTCGAGCTGCCCAGCATGAATACACGATTGCGTCGGCACGGACGCCGGCAGGAGATACTGGAGACAGGACCGGCCGCTGTGTGCCGCCACCAGTCCGGTCAATCTGCCTCCAAGACGCTGGCGGTCTTCCCCTCCGGCGACCATGCGGAAGCACTACCGCATCTGCCCGCAAAGAAGTCAGAACGAAGATTCCCCAGGCCAAGCCCCACGATTGGGGAACAGGAGAGTGTCTTACAGGGGCACTGTGGATGACGCTGTTATGGGGATCTGTGGATGACACTGTTATGGGGGATCTGTGGATGACACTGTTATGGGGGATCTGTGGATGACACTGTTATGGGGGATCTGTGGATGACACTGTTATGGGGGATCTGTGGATGACACTGTTATGGGGGATCTGTGGATGACACACTGTTATGGGGGATCTGTGGATGACACTGTTATGGGGGATCTGTGGATGACACGCTGTTATGGGTGATCTGTGGATGACACTCAGTGGTGTACCTTCAATAGAGGCAGATCACGCAGCTGCTATGGGGCACCTGGGGGAAGGGGGCCGCAGTGGAGGATAGGCCCCGCCCACTAATTACACTTGTATGGCTACCTGAGAATGTAAGGCCTCGTTCACACTTCAGTGTTTGGTCAGTGATTTCCATCAGTGATTTGTGAGCCAAAACCAGAAGTGGAGCCTCCACAGACATGAGGTAGAAGGGAAAGATCTGCTCCTGTTCTGTGTTTAGAGTTGCACCTGGTTTGGGCTCACAAATCACTGATGGAAATCACTGACCAAACACTGAAGTGTGAACGAGGCCTAAGAGGTGGAGAAGGACCTTTGGTGATGTCAGAAACCATGTGACCAGTGCAGAGGACTGGTGAAAGACCTGTGGCATATACCTGTGAGGGGGCGTAGCTTCTGTGTGGTGTTCTGGGATAACCCATAACATCCTAGAAAAACTGGGAGTTGTGGTTCTGTCCTATTATATCCTTCTCCATGTAATTTAAATGTATTCCCTAGTACAGTCTGGTAATGCCGGGAGTTGTAGTTCTTCTGTCCTATTGTATTCCTCTCCATGTATTTTCAATGTATGCCCTAGTACAGTTTGGCAATGCTGGGAGTTGTAGTTTTCTCCTCATACCCCCTCTCTGTAATGTATACTGATGCCCCATAATAAGTCTGGCCATACTGGGGGTTATAGTTATTTATTTTTAAAGCTCTCACCTGGTACAACTAGATGATGTCCTATAATAATCTGGACATGCTGAGAGTTGTAGTTCTCTCTTCTTAGGCTGGGTTCTCATCACCGTTTAGTTTTCCGTTTTGCGTGCAGGACTTTTTTCTGTCTAAAATAACGGATCTCCGACAGAAATGGCTGAAACGGATGCCAAATGTACAGAACTGATGCTTGAAATACAGGATCCGTTTTTTTTTTATTTTTCTGTTCATCTGACGGATCAGAAGAACGGAAAACTAAACGGTAATATGAACCCGGCCTTGTACTCTCTCTGTGTAATATCTACTTGTATACGATAATAACAGCCTGGACATGCTGGGAGTTGTAGTTTTCTCAATTTTACCTCTCCCTGTGTTGCTCCCTAATTTCCAATAATAACAATCTGGTGATGATGAGACTTGTAGTTCCCTTGTCACTATTATAATGTTCTGCAGCCGCTGAGGTGTGTATTAGGCTTTGTTCAGATCTGTGCTGGTGACGTTCGCTGTTCTGCCGTCGTAGGAGCAAATAAACGAAAATCACTGCAGTTCCAGATCTGGCACTTCATGGACGACAACACCCGATGGATCCCGCTGACTATGATGAGATCTGACGGGTTTCCTTCTGCCAGGCTATAAAATTGTGTCCAGCATTTATGACCTGATCTGTGACTGAGGCCCCAACACAGATGTGATCAAAGCCTTTTATGTTCTCTAGCATCAGATTATGAGGTTCTGCAGCTGCTGAGGTATGTATTATGAGGTTCTGCAGCAGCTAAGGTGTGTATTATGAGGTTCTGCAGCAGCTGAGGTGTGTATTATGAGGTTCTGCAGCTGCTGATGTGTGTATTATGAGGTTCTGCAGCAGCTGAGGTGTGTATTATGAGGTTCTGCAGCAGCTAAGGTGTGTATTAGGAGGTTCTGCAGCTGCTGAGGTGTGTATTATAAGGTTCTGCTGCAGCTGAGGTGTGTATTAGGAGGTTCTGCAGCAGCTAAGGTGTGTATTATGAGGTTCTGCAGCAGCTGAGGTGTGTATTATAAGGTTCTGCTGCAGCTGAGGTGTGTATTAGGAGGTTCTGCAGCAGCCAAGGTGTGTATTAGGAGGTTCTGCAGCACCTGAGGTGTGTATTTTGAGGTTCTGCAGCTGCTGAGGTGTGTATTAGGAGGTTCTGCAACAGCTGAGGTGTTTATTAGGAGGTTCTGCAGCAGATGAGGTGTGTATTTTGAGGTTCTGCTGCAGCTGAGGTGTGTATTATGAAGTTCTGCAGCAGCAGAGGTGTGTATTATGAGGTTCTGCAGCAGTTGAGGTGTGTATTATGAGGTTCTGCAGCAGCTGAGCTGTGTATTATGAGGTTCTGCAGCAGCTGAGGTATGTATTAGAAGGGTTCTGCAGCAGCTGAGGCGTGTGTATTAGGAGTTTCTGCAGCAGTTGAGGTGTGTATTATGATGTTCTGCAGCAGCTGAGGTGTGTATTATGAGGTTCTGCAGCAGCTGAGGTGTGTATTTTGAGGTTCTGCAGCAGTTGAGGTGTGTATTTTGAGGTTCTACAGCAGCTGAGGTGTGTATTATGATGTTCTGCAGCAGCTGAGGTGTGTATTAGAAGGGTTCTGCAGCAGCTGAGGTGTGTATTATGAGGTTCTGCAGCAGCTGAGGTGTGTATTATGAGGTTCTGCAGCAGCTGAGGTGTGTATTATGATGTTCTGCAGAAGCTGAGGTGTGTATTAACGGGTTCTGCAGCAGATGAGGCATGTATTAGAAGGGTTCTGCAGCAGCTGAGCTGTGTATTATGAGGTTCTGCAGCAGTTGAGGTGTGTATTATGAGGTTCTGCAGCAGCTGAGGTATGTATTAGGAAGTTCCGCATCAGCTGAGGTCAGTGGCGTACCACCCATACAGGCAGACCATGCAGCTGTTATGGGGCCCGTGGCGGGGGGGGGGGGGGGGGGGCCTGGAGCGCATGGAAGGCCTCACCCCCTAGATCTGTATTATAGTGAGTGGCCCACTTGTCTTCCGTCCCGGGCCCTGCTTTCCCTCTGTTCAGGTAGGTGTGTGGGCCCCTTCATCCTTCCTCCCCTGAGGGGTTAAAAATAATAAAAAAACTCACCTCATCCACTTGATCGCGCAGCCGGCATCCTCTTCTTTCTGCAGGACCTGCGATGATGTCATCGTGCTCACCGTGTGACGTCACCGCAGGTCCTGCTGAAAGATAGAAGAGGCTGCGCGATCAAGTGGATGAGGTGAGTTTTTTTCATTATTTTTAACTATTACTAATTAAAATGTGGCTAGCTGCCAAAAGTGAATCTATCTCGATGGGGCCTTTCACCCCGCTCTGTATACCGTGCAGCATACAGCTATAGCGCTATGGCTCAGTGATATATATCGAGACACTGTCCTCCATTTGTTGGAGGTGGGGATGTCAGGTCGCCTTATTGAGATATAGCATTCAGCAATCCCCTGAGGCTAACATACGGCTCACGGGGTCCCAGCTGCACAGTATCCAGAGCTGGGGAAAGGCCCCATCTAGATAGATTCACTTTTGGCAGCCAGCCACATTTTAATTAGTAATAACTAAAGTTTTTTAGTTTTTATTTTATACCTGAGATTTATAATAGTTAATTTGTCCTCAAGACTGTAGATGCAAACCTTTATGTGACACACTGAGTAGCCCTCAATGGCAATTTATTTAGCAGGCACAGTTCATAAGGCAAGGGGGGCTATGGTGGCAGTGGTATACTATTGTGCCAGCACCACCATAGCCCCCCTCCCCATGAGCTGTGGCTGTGTGCTGCTTATAGTGGACAGTGCCCTCAGACAATGAATGGGGCTAATTGGAAGCATTTTTTTCCCCGGCATTGAAACCCTATGACGGATCTCAATACCGGAAAATAGAAACGCAAGTGTGAAAGTAGCCTAATACGTACCCTGCTCCCCGGCACCTGCGTCGCTCCTAATGCCTACACGGCTGCAACTGCTGGGGGTATGGCAGGGGAGGAGCCAGGGCAGGTGGTGGGATGGGCCAGTGGTGGTTAGTGGGCGGAGTTAGCGGGGCCCCATTCAGATTCTTGCTATGGGGCCCAATGATTTCTATGTACGCCCCTGATGACACACTGTTATGGGGGATCTGTCGATGACACACTGGAATGGGGGATCTGTGGATGACACTGTTATGGGGGATCTGTGGATGACACACTGTTATGGGGTGGATCTGTGGATGACACACTGTTATGGGGGATCTGTGGATGACACTGTTATGGGGGATCTGTGGAAGACACTGTTATGGGGATCTGTGGAGGACACACTGTTTTGGGGGATCTGTGGATGAAACACTGTTATGGGGGATCTGTGGATGACACACTGTTATGGGGGATCTGTGGATGACACACTGTTATGGGGGATCTGTGGATGACACACTTTTATGGGGGATCTGTGGAAGACACTGTTATGGGGGATCTGTGGATGACACTGTTATGGGGATCTGTGGATGACACTGTTATGGGGATCTGTGGATGACACTGTTATGGGGATCTGTGGATGACACTGTTATGGGGGATCTGTGGATGACACACTGTTATGGGGTGGATCTGTGGATGACACACTGTTATGGGGGATCTGTGGATGACACTGTTATGGGGGATCTGTGGATGACACACTGTTATGGGGTGGATCTGTGGATGACACACTGTTATGGGGGATCTGTGGATGACACTGTTATGGGGGATCTGTGGAAGACACTGTTATGGGGATCTGTGGAGGACACACTGTTATGGGGGATCTGTGGAGGACACACTGTTTTGGGGGATCTGTGGATGAAACACTGTTATGGGGATCTGTGGATGACACACTGTTATGGGGGATCTGTGGATGACACACTGTTATGGGGGATCTGTGGATGACACACTGTTATGGGGGATCTGTGGATGACACTGTTATGGGGATCTGTGGATGACACTGTTATGGGGATCTGTGGATGACACTGTTATGGGGATCTGTGGATGACACTGTTAGGCCCCTTTCACACGGGCGAGTTTTCCGTGCGGGTGCGAAGCGTGAAGTGTACGCGTGGCACCCGCACTGAATCCTGACCCATTCATTTCTATGGGGCTGTGCACATTAGCGGTGATTTTCACGCATCACTTGTGCGTTGACTGAAAATCGCAGCATGTTCTATATTGTGCGTTTTTCATGCGACGCAGGCCCCTTAGAAGTGAATGGGGCTGGCAGAAAAACGCAGTACATCCGGATACCATGCGTTGCGTTGCGTTTTTCACGCTTGTAACTAAGCAACACTCAGGGGGAATTTAAAGACAGGAAGTAGGCGTTTTTCAGCGTCTATCTGCGTCAGTTTGGTGTCTGAGAAGAGGGAGAAAGTTTGCTGCCAAACTTTTCCAGCCCTTGCGGAGCACAAAAATGCCCAAAACACCACACGTCATTGACGTTGAAAAACTGATTGTCCTGGTGCAGGAGAGGCTACAAAAAGGATGCTGCCTGGACGGAGATTACCCAGGATCTTTTTGCCCCAATCTGGGAGAAGACACAAGGCCCAAGTAGAAGGAATTTAGGTAAGTACACAATGTATACCATGTTTGAGCCTTTCAGTACTCCCTAGTATATAGACGTAGTTATACGTTATTGTTCCTAGTATATAGGCGTAGTTATACGTTATTGTTCCTAGTATATAGGCGTAGTTATACGTTATTGTTCCTAACCAAAACTCTTTTTATTGAGAGTGCATACGGTCTTGTCCAAAAAATGCGTATCATTATATAGCCATATGCAAATGGCAGCAGCAGAATGGGTGCCAATATTCTTACAGACCATATCAGATCTACTAGCATAGTGAGTATAAACAAATTTAGTTAACAAGGAATGAAAGAAAAAGACACAGACAAGATTGGGGGGTGGGGAGTTGGGAGGAGGGGTAGAATGGGGTGGGTAGAGGAGGAGAGGGAGTTCTTCCAATTCACTCGGGATTACGGTACTTCTCCCATGGTCGCCACAGTTTGAGAAATTTGGAACGTGTGCGTGTTTCCCAATGGGCTAATTCCTCAAATCTAAACAGTTGATCTGTTTTCTCGGTCCACATTAACATTGAGGGTGGTGAGTCATTCTTCCAGAGGAGGGGTATCAACATACGCGCTGCAGTGAGAAGCATGGTCGGGAGGTCAGCTTTGGCAGGGGTAAGTGAATCATTGGGACACCAGAGGAGTACTAGTTTTGCATCCAGACGTACCTCAGAGGCGCATATCCGGTTAATTGTGATCTCTATTTGAGACCAAAAGGGGCGAATTTTACTACAGGACCACCATATGTGCGACAAAGAGCCGACTTCTGTTCCACACCTCCAGCACTGCGATGGAATATCAGGGTTGAGCCTATGTAGGAATTCTGGCGTTTTGTACCAGCGGGTCAGTAACTTGTAGGAATTCTCCTGGATTTTGATGCATCGGTTGAAGCCATGTGAATGGGCTAAGATAAAGGCCTTCTCCGGCTCAGTCAATTGGATTGAGAGCTTCTTTTCCCAGGCGGACACAAAGTGCAGTGCTGGAGGAGCAGAAGAGAGCAGCTCCCTGTAGAGTGTCGAGAGGGGCTTTTTCGGTAACTCGGGAACACAAAGCTTCTTCTCTAGCCAAGTAGGTGTATCATCAGTGGGGGGAGGTAGCTTGAGGGCTTTAACATCACGGCTAAATGCCCCAATAGAAAGGAAGGAGAGGGCTTTGACCCTCGGCAGAACCTGAATCTTGTCCCATGCCAAGTCCCCAGACGTAGAAGCTATATCTTGTAAGGTAAGGTCAGATAGTATGCTCCAGACTCCGGAGGGTTTAAGTATATCGGGGTGAATATAGTTCTGTATTAGATGCAGGGGGAGGTGGATATTAGGGAACCTGATGTCTCGGGATTTATACAGTTTGGCCCATTCCACTAACATGCCTTTCCAAATGGGAGAGGCAAATGTGTTATTCGGGGTACATGTGCGGATTCCCCATAGGATAAGTCCTTCTTTGTAGGTGAGAAGAGCACGTTCCAGCTGTACGCAAAGATTCGGGGGTTGGCGCGAGAGGAGAGAAAAGCACCTGTTCAGGAGCGACGCTATGTAATAAGTTTGGATGTCGGGCATACCAAAGCCCCCAAACCTCTTTTCCCTTGTCAATATTGAGTACGCTATCCTGGAGGACTTGCCCGCCCACATGAACAAAGAGAACACACGGCGTATTTCCATAAAAAAGGAGCGGGGGAGCCAAATTGGTAGTGTCTGTATTAAATATAGAAGTTTGGGTACAATGAAGGCTTTAAGGAAGTTCTTCCTACCTATCCAGGAGATGAAGGGGAGTTTAAGGGACTGTAGATGTGTTCTAACATCTTTGAGTAGGGGGCCGTAGTTCAGACTAAATAGGTCATCTTGGTTAGCCGAGATTCGTATCCCTAGAAACTTAATATCACGGGGGGCCCAAGCAAAGGAGGTGGCGCGTTTAAGGTCCTTGACTACATAGGATTTGCATGAAACATTCAGGGCCATGGATTTGCTATAATTAATCTTGAAATTAGAGATCCATCCGAACTCTTCGAACAGAGAATGGAGCCGTGGGAAAGAAATCGTGGGGTTGGTGGTCATAATTAATAGATCATCGGCAAATGCTGCGGTGGTATGCATACAAGAGCCCATCTTGATGCCTTCAATTGCAGGGTCTTGTCTGATCTTGCATAGCAGGGTTTCCATTACTATGACAAAAAGAGACGGGGAGAGGGGGCATCCCTGTCTAGTGCCATTGGATATGGCAAAGGCAGGGGAAAGAGTGCCGTTGACTTTGACTCTGGCAGAGGGGGACGAGTATAAAGAGAAAATAGCCGCGATAAACTGAGCAGGGAAGCCAAATTTTGACAGTGCCGCAGACATGTACTGCCAACTGACCCTGTCAAAGGCCTTTTCCGCGTCTGTACTGAGCAAGGCTAGCGGAGTTGAAGTGCTCCGTGCCCAATTCATGAGGTGAAGGAGGCGGACGGTATTTCGTTCCCCTGTCTGCCAGAGACAAACCCAACCTGCTCCCTATGGATGATATCGGGGAGAATCTTCTAAATTCGCTGAGCCAATATCTTAGCCCACCACTTTACGTCCGTGTTAAGGAGGGAGATTGGGCGATAACTACCTCAATTTAGAGGATCTTTGTTCTCTTTATGAATAATCGTAATGTGGGCCGAAAGCGATTGGGGGGGGAGGTGGCCACCGTTCAGTAGGTGGTTACACATGGAGCGGAAATGGGGGACTAGGACCTCTTGAAAATTTTTATAGTACGTAATGGAGAAGCCGTCAGGTCCAGGGCTCTTCCCTGAGGGAATAGAGGCCAGTACTTTCCGCGCTTCAGTATCTGTTATTGGGGCTACTAGTTGAGTTGCCTGGGATTGGGTGATATTAGGGAGATGTAGGGAGGAAAGAAATTTTTCCGAGGCGTCCGAGAGTGTATTAAGCGACTGATTCGAGGGGGGTGGAAGATTGTAGAGCTCCGTATAAAAGGTGCTAAAGGCCATCGCAATGTCAGGGGTGGACTTCAGGTGAGTTCCTTTAGCATCTTTGATAGCAGAGATAAAAGAATCAGAATGTTGTTTTTTAACTAGCGCTGCCATAAGTTTGTTCCCTTTATCGCCATGAGCGTACGATTTAAATCTAGAGCGTAGGAGCAGTTTGGCTGATGTAACATTTAGTAAGTTCTTAAGCTTAGTTCTAGCATCACTAAGTTCAGTGGCACAACTAAGTGCCTGTGATTGTTTGTGCGTAAGTTCGAGCGACTCAATTAGGGACATAAGGGTGGCAATGGCTTGAGAGCGTTGTTTCTTAACGTGGGAGCCGAGGGCGATAAGTTCACCTCGGATCACCGCTTTATGGGTCTCCCATACAATCGGTGGTGAGGGAGGTGTGGGACCTGCGTTATTCCGCTGGAAGAACTCGGTCAGAGAGGAAGCTAGCTTCTGGGAGTTGGCTTGATCTAAGATGAGGGTGTCATTGAGGCGCCAATTCCATTCCCTTTTTGGAAGAGAGGTCAAGGTGAAATGTATAAAAATTGGGGAGTGATCCGACAAAGTAATATTTCCTATTTTGGCGTGTAGGAGCAGTTGGGCATGTTTGGAGGATAAGAAGAAGTGATCCAGTCTATGGTATGAGGACTTGGCATGGGAAAAGAAGGTATAGTCCCTACCAGAGGGGTTTAGAGTGCGCCATGTGTCAAACACACCTAGTTTTTTCAGGGCCAATTTCAAACGCCTCAAACGTATGTGCGTAATAGCCGACTTCCCGGAGGAGGAGTCTAAGCTAGGATCAAGGGATACATTAAAATCTCCCCCTAAAATTACAATGCCCTCCTTGAAGGAGGATAGGAGCGTGAGGGTCTGAATCAGCCATTGGACCTGACCCCTATTTGGAGCGTAGACGTTAGCTAGTGTGATCTGGGTGTCAGCAATTACGCCCTTCACAAACAAGTACCGACCATCTGGGTCTGAGGAAGAAGCCGAGACTACGAAGGGTAGTTGCTTGTGAATGGCGATGCTAACACCTCTGCTAGCCGAGCTATGTGTGCTGTGGTACCATTGTGAGAATTTTTTGGGTGGAAGATTAGGTATCTTACCCGACCGGAAGTGGGTCTCTTGGAAGAATGCTATGGAGACTTTGTCTTTCTGCAGTAGAGATAGGATTTGCGACCTCTTACATGGCTCATTCAGACCTCTCACGTTGAAAGAGGAAACTATGACTTCAGCCATCTTCGGGCGGTGGTTGGGTACATTGCATGTCATCAGTGGTAGACCAATCAAGCGTGGAAGAAGGAGGGAAAGACACGGTAGGAGAAGGGAAGACACAGACAAAATGAACAAAACATCTGCAAATAAGATAAAGGAAAGTTAAATGCAAAAACCAGCATAAAACACAGAGAAATGAAAGCTCCACAGGGCGCCCGATGGTGAAACGATCCTTTTGCATGACGGCGGACAGCCGGGATCTACCGGGCGGGGGGTCTCGTGGAGCCCTTAGGGGCCAGAAGGAGGCCATCAGGGGGTAGGGTCGTAAACCGGGTTAGACGCTGGTTAAACCCCAGCTTCTCGGGGGGAGGGGGGGAAAAGTAATGTGAACCATAAAACGTAGCATAAACAAGGTCCCAAATAGAACGAAAAGGGAAAGTCTCTTTCGTGCTGTAACAAGGGACGCCATCTGGGTGTCATCAGGGGTCACAGGCTGGGTGACCAGCGAAGGCAGTGCCCCTTTATTGGGCTGTAGAGTTGATTAGTGTCCCATATGCGACATATCATCTCAGCGGTGCGGAGGAAACTCGGAAGTGGCGGGAAGATGGCGTTCCCGGTTAGGTCTGGTAGCTTTACCCGAGGTGGCAGTATTCCACTGGTCCGAGCTTGGAGGCGAGGGTATCGGCACTCCCTGATCGGCAGGCATCCAGGACGGTATCTCCAGCGGTGAAATACTGTCACAACCAGACAGCTGAGAAGCTCTGACAGAGGCCTTTCAGAACCTCCTCCTTGACTTCTGTGTTGTGGTATTCAGCTCCTCCTCTCATTAGCGTCTCTCAGCTGTTATGTGTTGGACTAATTGTTTCCCTTTAAATTCTTCCCCAGAATGCTTTTCTGGGCGGCTTATATTTCTTCCTGGAGTATGTGTGCTTGCCCATCTGGTTCTCCTCTCCTCCACAAAGTTAAGTGTTACACTGTTATCTGTTATTTTCTGTTTGCTGGATCCCAGGTGACCCTGACTCCCTCCGTTTCTAGTGTAGGGAGCCGGTGGTCGTGTCCCCTCACTATTGTAGGGTGCTCAGGGCTTTATAGTCAAGGTTCGTGGATATGCATACCTCCACCATTCGGATCTATGCATAGGCTGAGCAGCCAGGGAAAGTGCCAGGTCTTCTACAGGGGTCTCCCTTTTGTTCCTTAGCTTTTGGATCCAGCGAGACATTTATACATGTTGTTTTGCCTTGTTACCTGTACACATTCCGTGACATTATAAGCCGCCAAAACCGTCTTAAGCATGGATCCGGTTTCACTTTTGGCTGAACGCTTCCAGGGTCTTTCATTGGAGGTAGCTGACCTCCGTAAGACTTTTTCTCAGCTTCAAGTGACCGGTTCAGCTTGCGTTCATGGAGCTTGTTCTGAGCCTAAGATCTCGCTCCCGGATACGTTCTCCGGGGGTAGTGAGAATTTTGTGCGTTTTAGAGAGGCTTGCAAACTCCATTTTCGCCTTCTTCCCCATTCTTCTGGTGATGAGGAACGGAGGGTGGGGATCATTATATCGCTGCTCAGGGGTAACGCTCAGTCCTGGGCCTTTTCGCTGCAGGAGGGGGCACGGCCTCTCCGTTCAGTGGATGAATTCTTTTTAGCCCTGGGTCAGATATATGATGATCCGGATCGTATTGCTTTGGCGGAGTCTAGACTACGTCTCCTATGCCAGGGTAAACAATCCGCAGAAATATACTGCTCAGAATTTCGGAGTTGGGCAGCTGATACTGGTTGGAATGATGCTGCACTCCGAAGTCAATTTTGCCATGGTCTTTCAGAGGGATTGAAAGATGCATTTGCCTTTCATGAAAGGCCTATTTCTTTGGACTCTGCTATGTCTCAGGCCGTTCGTATTGACAGGCGTCTTAGAGAGAGAGGAGAGATCTCTCCTTTCTGTCATACTCGGTCCCAGGACTGTGCAGCGGTCCCATTCTCTGCGCAGGGGTCTCAGTCGCTGTCAGCCCCTTCTGAGCAGGAGCCCATGCAGCTGGGGTTGATTGCTTCTGACAATAGAAGATTCAGCTCGCATGGGAGGGTTTGTTTTTGTTGTGGAGGTATTAATCATTTGGCAAATATTTGTCCCTCTAGGAGATTCAGGCAGTTCTCTGGGTATAATAAAGAAACAAAGAGGAAAAAATCTTTGAAAAATGTTCCGTCTGTTACTATTGGCAGGATTGAGGCGGAGATTGAAGATTTTCCGTTTGCTTGTAGTTCCCGTTTTGTCCTGCCGGCTAGGGTGGCGCTAGAGAGCAAGAACATTTTTTGTGAGATTTTTGTGGATAGTGGAGCAGCGGTCAATCTCATTGATAATCACTTTGCGATAACTCATGGTTTCCAGGTGTGCGCTTTGAGAAAGGATATTCCTGTATTTGCTATCGATTCCGCTCCACTTTCTCAGAAATCATTAAAGGGCATAGTTCACAATATCCGTTTAATTGTGAGTGATGCTCATGTTGAGGATGTGTCATGTTTCGTCCTTAGCGGTTTGCCCACCCCTCTGGTGTTGGGGCTGCCCTGGCTCACTAAGCATAACCCCACCATTGATTGGCAAGCGAGGCAAATAAATGGTTGGAGTGACTTTTGCAGAGAGAATTGCCTCATGACATCTGTTTCTGAGGTTGCTACTAAGACTATACCATCTTTTCTCTCTGAATTTTCGGATGTCTTCTCTGAGAGTGGAGTTCAGGATTTGCCCCCGCACAGGGAGTACGATTGCCCTATTAATCTCATCCCAGACGCCAAGCTGCCTAAATCTCGTTTATACAATCTTTCCCAACCTGAGAGGATCGCTATGCGTGCTTATATCTCTGAGAGTCTGAGAAAGGGACACATACGACCCTCAAAGTCACCTGTTGCCGCTGGTTTTTTCTTTGTTAAGAAAAAAGATGGTTCTTTAAGACCTTGTCTGGATTTCAGGGAGCTGAACAATATCACAATTCGTGACCCTTATCCGCTTCCTCTGATCCCGGACCTATTTAACCAGGTTGTTGGGGCTTAAGTCTTTTCCAAATTAGATTTAAGAGGGGCATACAACCTGGTCAGGGTCAGAGAAGGGGACGAATGGAAGACGGCCTTCAATACCCCAGAGGGCCATTTTGAAAACTTGGTTATGCCTTTTGGTTTGATGAATGCCCCAGCCGCTTTCCAGCATTTCGTGAACAGCATTTTTTATCATTTGATGGGAAAATTTGTATTGGTGTATTTGGATGACATTTTGATTTTTTCTCCCGATTTCAAAACTCATAAGGAACATTTACGTCAGGTCTTGCTCATCCTGCGGGAGATTAAATTATATGCGAAACTGGAAAAATGTGTGTTTGCGGTTCCAGAAATTCAATTTCTGGGGTTTCTTCTCTCCGCTTCTGGTTTTCGCATGGACCCAGAGAAGGTCCGCGCTGTGCTTGAGTGGGAGCTTCCTGAGAATCAAAAGGCGCTGATGCGTTTTTTTGGCTTTGCCAATTATTACAGGAAGTTCATCTTGAATTATTCTTCTATTGTCAAACCACTCACTGATATGACCAGAAAGGGGGTAGATTTTTCTTCTTGGTCAGTAGAGGCGCGTAAGGCTTTTTCTGATATCAAGGAGAGTTTTGCTTCCGCTCCCATCTTGGTGCAACCTGATGTTTCGTTACCCTTCATAGTTGAGGTTGATGCTTCTGAGGTGGGTGTGGGGGCGGTCTTGTCTCAGGGTTCCTCTCCTGCCAATTGGCGACCGTGTGCCTTTTTCTCAAGAAAACTCTCCTCCGCAGAGAGAAATTACGATGTGGGAGATAGGGAATTGTTGGCCATCAAGTTGGCTTTTGAGGAATGGCGCCATTGGCTAGAGGGAGCCAGACACCCTATTACCGTATTTACTGACCATAAAAATCTGGCCTACTTGGAGTCAGCCAAGCGTCTGAACCCGAGACAGGCCAGATGGTCGTTGTTCTTTTCTAGGTTTAATTTTGTTGTCACGTTCCGCCCTGGAGTTAAGAATGTGAAGGCAGATGCCCTGTCATGTTGTTTTCCGGGAGGCGGGAATTTTGAAGACCCGGGTCCCATTTTGGCTGAAGGTGTGGTGGTCTCTGCTCTTTTTCCTGAATTGGAGGCGGAGGTGCAGGCAGCCCAGTCAGAGGCTCCTGATCTTTGTCCTCCTGGGAGGTTGTTTGTGCCTCTCGCTTTAAGACACAAGATTTTTAAAGAACACCACGATACGGTCCTTGCTGGGCACCCGGGGGTAAGAGCCACACTGGATCTCATCGCTCGGAGATTCTGGTGGCCTGCGCTTCGTAAGTCGGTTGAGGGTTTTGTGGCAGCCTGCGAGACTTGCGCTCGTGCCAAAGTCCCTCATTCACGGCCATCAGGTCCTCTCCTTCCCTTACCCATTCCTTCCCGTCCTTGGACACATCTGTCCATGGACTTTATCACGGACCTGCCTCGTTCCTCGGGGAAGACTGTGATTCTGGTGGTGGTGGACCGTTTTAGCAAAATGGTGCATTTCATCCCTTTTCCTGGTTTGCCCAATGCTAAGACGCTGGCGCAGGCATTTGTTGATCACATTGTCAAATTGCACGGTATTCCTTCAGACATAGTCTCTGATAGGGGCACGCAGTTTGTTTCCAGATTCTGGAAGGCTTTCTGTTCTCGCTTGGGGGTTCGGTTGTCATTCTCTTCAGCTTTCCACCCGCAGTCGAATGGCCAGACAGAGCGCGTCAATCAGAATCTGGAGACATATCTGCGCTGTTTTGTGGCGGAGAATCAAGAGGATTGGTGTTCTTTTTTGTCCCTTGCTGAGTTTGCTTTAAATAACCGTCGTCAGGAGTCCTCTGATAAGTCACCATTTTTTGGTGCATATGGGTTTCATCCACAGTTTGGTACTTTCTCGGGAGAGGGGTCTTCTGGTTTACCTGATGAGGACAGATTCTCCTCGTCTTTGTCATCTATTTGGCAAAAGATTCAAGATAATCTAAAGAGCATGAGTGAGAGATATAAGCGTGTGGCTGATAAGAGACGTGTGCTTGGTCCGGACCTGAATGTTGGTGATCTGGTGTGGTTGTCTACCAAGAATATCAAATTGAAGGTTCCCTCCTGGAAGTTGGGTCCTAGGTTTATTGGGCCTTACAAAATCCTGTCTGTCACCAATCCTGTTGCATACCGTCTTGATCTTCCTCAGACTTGGAAGATCCATAATGTTTTTCATAAGTCCTTATTGAAACCTTATGTTCAACCCATTGTACCCTCGCCTTTGCCTCCTCCTCCGATTATGGTTGATGGGAATCTTGAATTTCAGGTCTCTAGGATTGTGGATTCTCGTCTTGTCCGCGGTTCTCTTCAGTACCTTGTTCACTGGGAGGGGTATGGTCCTGAGGAGAGGATGTGGGTCTTAGTGACGGACATTAAAGCCTCTCGTCTCATCAAGGCTTTCCATAGGTCCCATCCTGAGAAGGTGGGTTCTGAGTGTCCGGAGTCCACTCGTAGAGGGAGGGGTACTGTCACAACCAGACAGCTGAGAAGCTCTGACAGAGGCCTTTCAGAACCTCCTCCTTGACTTCTGTGTTGTGGTATTCAGCTCCTCCTCTCATTAGCGTCTCTCAGCTGTTATGTGTTGGACTAATTGTTTCCCTTTAAATTCTTCCCCAGAATGCTTTTCTGGGCGGCTTATATTTCTTCCTGGAGTATGTGTGCTTGCCCATCTGGTTCTCCTCTCCTCCACAAAGTTAAGTGTTACACTGTTATCTGTTATTTTCTGTTTGCTGGATCCCAGGTGACCCTGACTCCCTCCGTGTCTGGTGTAGGGAGCCGGTGGTCGTGTCCCCTCACTATTGTAGGGTGCTCAGGGCTTTATAGTCAAGGTTCGTGGATATGCATACCTCCACCATTCGGATCTATGCATAGGCTGAGCAGCCAGGGAAAGTGCCAGGTCTTCTACAGGGGTCTCCCTTTCGTTCCTTAGCTTTTGGATCCAGCGAGACATTTATGCATGTTGTTTTGCCTTGTTACCTGTACACATTCCGTGACAAATACCCAGGTGAACCCAGGCAGCGTTTAGATCCTGAGGGGAGCGTATAGTAATCTGTCTCCCGTTCTTCATAACGGCCAGGCCGAATGGGTAAAGCCATCTGAACTGGATGGCAGAGGCCTTGAGAGCTTCTAGGAGTGGCCGGAGAATTCTGCGTTTCGCCAGCATAGTGGGAGCCAGGTCTTGAAAAAACAAGATCGGTGTGCCTTCAAATCTCAAGCTGTCTGCTTCTCTACTTGCTTTCAGCAGAGCCGCAGTGTCCACATAACTAAGAAGGCCACACACAACATCTCTCGGCGGCTCAGAGCCTTTAGGTTTAGGTCTCAAAGCTCTGTGTATCCTCTCAATTGTGATTTTCGCAGCTCTGTCCGTTCCCAAAAGATTCGCAAAAATTTTGCATGCGATTTTTTCCAGAGCTTCCGATGCGAATGATTCAGGCAGGCCCCGGATGCGAATATTTTGCCTGCGGCTGCGATTTTCTTGATCCTCGATGCGCAGCAAAGCATCATTAAGGAAGTCTTTTTGCGAATTAAATACTGCGCATATTTCTCCCTCGTGGCGAATAATCGCATCATGCGAATTTTCTAAGTCCGCCACCCGCTGCCCCATGCTGCGCAGGTCTACCTTGATCTCTGCTAGGTCTTGTCTCAGGGGAGCCAGAGCGGCGTCCAGGACCTCCCGAAGTGCTGTCTTTGATAGAGTTCCACTCCGTTTTCGGGCTTTGTAATCCGAGATGTCAGAAGCGCTTCCTGCTTCAGAATAGTCTTCTCCCTCAGAATGCTGAGAGGCAGCCGGCGCCATCTTGGGGGTCTCAGCTCCACGGGCCTTGGGCTGCTTTTTCAGGTATTGCTCCATGTCTGGCTGCTTGGAGCGGACCTGGGTGGTCTCTAAAGGGTCCTTGCTGCGGTCTCTCCCCACTTTGCCCATTTGCGCAGGTAAAAAAGTGCTTTTAATGGGGTTAATCACCAGCTAGCCGGAGGAGCTCAGCAACAGGCAGCCATTCAGGAAGGCAGCCGAGCTCCGCCCCCACTTTATTGTTCCTAGTATATAGACGTAGTTATACGTTATTGTTCCTAGTATATAGACGTAGTTATACGTTATTGTTCCTAGTATATAGACGTAGTTATACGTTATTGTTCCTAGTATATAGGCGTAGTTATACGTTATTGTTCCTAGTATATAGGCGTAGTTATACGTTATTGTTCCTAGTATATAGGCGTAGTTATACGTTATTGTTCCTAGTATATAGGCATAGTTATACGTTATTGTTCCTAGTATATAGACGTAGTTATACGTTATTGTTCCTAGTATATAGACGTAGTTATACGTTATTGTTCCTAGTATATAGACGTAGTTATACGTTATTGTTCCTAGTATATAGACGTAGTTATACGTTATTGTTCCTAGTATCTAGACGTAGTTATACGTTATTGTTCCTAGTATATAGGCGTAGTTATACGTTATTGTTCCTAGTATATAGGCGTAGTTATACGTTATTGTTCCTAGTATATAGGCATAGTTATACGTTATTGTTCCTAGTATATAGACGTAGTTATACGTTATTGTTCCTAGTATATAGACGTAGTTATACGTTATTGTTCCTAGTATATAGGCGTAGTTATACGTTATTGTTCCTAGTATCTAGACGTAGTTATACGTTATTGTTCCTAGTATATAGGCGTAGTTATACGTTATTGTTCCTAGTATATAGGCGTAGTTATACGTTATTGTTCCTAGTATATAGGCCTAGTTATACGTTAGTGTTCCTAGTATATAGGCATAGTTATACGTTAGTGTTCCTAGTATATAGACGTTAAATGACTATTTTTTATGAATAGATGTAGATATTGATACCTGTTCCTTTCATGTCTTTGTATTACCAGTTGAAGAGGTCAAGAATAGTTGGCGGAGCTGCAGGGACCAGTTCCGCAAAGAGATGAAACATCGTGGGCGGAGCGGCGCTGGTCCCCCCAAGAAAAGGCCCTATCTTTTCAGGGAGCAGCTGATGTTCCTGCGCGATGTTATGGAGCTGCGTCCGTAAGTTCATTTTATAGTCATACTGAGTAGTATTTATGGTATGGACATATAGGTAACAGATGTAGCAGGGTAATACACATGCTTTATGTGACATGTGATGCTAACTAAATGCTTATAAATGCATTATGCAATAGCTTTTCGCGGCATTTTGCTTAAAGATAACATGATTATTATAGACATTCAAGTTAAAGAGTGTGTGTGTTATTCCTGCTAAATCTGTACTTATAATGTAACTAAAGTATTGAAATTTCCACATATGTTTATAAATTTTCTACTGTTTTTAGAACTGAGGACAACCTAGAGGAGGAAGGTGATGAGTCGGGCCCGCACCAATCAGGTGCATGTGAGGAGGACACCACATCAGCCCAGCCTGAAAGTGGACCAGGACCAGTGGCGGATTACAATAGGGACGTTCGGGTCGGCAGCTCGGGGCCCAGCGCTGACCCAAACGCCCACATACTGCGGCGGGGCACGGGAGCGCATAGTTCCCTGTCCCGTCGCCGATCACCGGCATTCACCGCATAGGCCTCAGGCCTTGTAGGCCTGAGGCCTATGCGGTAGTGAAATCCCGGCGCAGGCGTGCGTGATGATGTCATCGCGCGCCTGTGCCGGGACGCAGCACTGTGACGTGCCTGACTCATCCCGCCCGCCTTCCTCTGCGAGCAAGCGCCTGGCCCTGGACATAGGTGAGTATTTATTTTTTCATTTTTTGTTCATTTTTTATTTTTTTATTTCATTTGCCTACTTGGGTGGGACACAGGAGGACCTATTAGGGAAGATAAATCGATTACATGGGGGGGAATGTGGGGGCTGTATGGGGCCAAATTATTATGGGAGGGAATACTATGTGGGGGCAAATTACTAGATGGGGCAGTGTGGGGGCAAATTATTATGAGGGAATACTATGTGGGGGCAAATTACTATGTGGGGGCAAATTATTATGAGAGGGACTACTATGTGGGGGCAACTTACTAGATGGGGCAGTGTGGGGGAAACTATTGTGTGGGGGCAAATTGCTGTGTGGGGGCAAATTATTATGGGAGGGACTACTATGTGGGGGCAAATTTCTATCTGGGGGTAGTGTGGGGGAAACTATTGTGTGGGGGTAATTGCTATGTGGGGACTATGTGGGGGCAAATTACTATGTGGGGGAAACTATTGTGTGGGGGCAGTGTGGGGGAAATTGCCATGTGGGGACAGTGTGGGGTAATTGCTATGTGGGGGCAAATTACTATGTGGGGGCAGTGTGGGGAAAACTATTGTGTGGGGGCAAATTATTATGAGAGAGAATACTATGTGGGGACAAATTATTATGAGAGGGACTACTATGTGGGGGCAAATTACTAGATGGGGCAGTGTGGGGGCAAATTACTAGATGGGGCAGTGTGGGGGCAAATTACTAGATGGGGCAGTGTGGGGGCAAATTACTAGATGGGGCAGTGTGGGGGCAAATTGCTATGTGGGGGCAGTGTGGGGAAATTGCTATGTGGGGACAAATTACTATATGGGGCAGTGTGGGGGCAAATTACTATGTGGGGGAAATTGCAATGTGGGGACAGTGTGGGGTAATTTCTGTGTGGGGTAATTTCTATGTGGGGACAGTGTGGGGTGATTGCTATGTGGGAAAATTGCTATGTGGGGGCAAAATACTATGTGGGGGCAGTGTGGTGGAAATGACTATGTTGGGCAGTGTGGAGGAAATTACTATGTGGGGGCAGTGTGGAGGAAATTACTATGTGGGGGCAGTGTGGGGGCAAATTACTATGTGGGGGCAAACTACTATATGGGGGCAGTTTGGGGGAAATTACTGTGTGGGGGCAAACTACTATATGGGGGCAGTTTGGGGGAAATTACTGTGTGGGGGCAAATTACTATGGGGGGATTACTATGTGGGGGCAGTGTGGTGAAAATTACTATATGGGGGTGTTGCTATTGGGGAGGCACTGTAGGGGCAATTCTATTATTTCTGGGGATACTATTCAGGGATTATTGCCTGGAGCACAATAGAGGGTGGTATTCTTACTGAGGGTCTCTAGGGGACATTATAGCTGCTGTGGACACTATAGGGACATTTGGGGTAATTTGACAGCTCTTTTGGAAATCCAGTTCTACTTTACACCAGTTTGATAAATTACCCCAATTATGTCTATTAGGGTCACTATTTTTTCAGCAGTATAGTTCCTGGGGCATTGGGGGGCACAGTGGGCACAGTATTGGGGGTGGCAGGATGACACTGTGGGGACACCAGGATGGGGAGGTTGATGTAAAAATTTAGAAATCTAACGTGTCTGTGTTACAAACTGTAGAGACGAGATGCGGCTAAAAGAATTTGCCATGGTGGTCTGGGTCAAATGGAGGAGAAGAGGAAATAGAAGGTCTACATGACAGAAGATGTCACTGGATGTAACAGGTATGTGGTGCTGTATTCTCCTCCATGTCTTTTTTATTACAATTATATGTATTTTAAATTTGACAACCAAATTTTTCAGTTTAGGACCCAATTTGGGGTATTTTTTTTTGTCTGAAGATGTCTTATGGCCTAAGAAGAGACTGTGGCGCCCATGAAGCACCGCAGCCTCTTCATACCAAAAAATGGAGGGGGGGGGGGGGGCCCAAGTTGGGTAGACAGCCCCGGGCCTATCATGCACTTAATCCGCCCCTGACCAGGACCCAGCACAGCACCATCAAGGCCTCCTGCAGCATCTGGTGGCGAGTCCCCCACCTCCCCTCTGGCTCTACCCAGCAGGGCCAGATGACGGGCAATGCCTCCTGCCGATTCTAACATCAATTTGCAAGTTCTAGATTATTTATCTAGAGCACGGCAGGAGGATCATCACGACATGTTTGCCCGTAGTCTGGCCCATTTTATGCGTCAGCTACCTCCTGAACGAATACTGCGAACCAGAACTGCATTAGAAATAGTTCTGGAGGTAGCTAATCGCCCACAAGAGCCGACTGAAATGTTTGATGCGCTCGAAAGCCTGCGCTGTCATGGCAACATATTTAGCCCCCACCACCCTGCAGGTAGTCAGCCCTCACAGGGCCCCCAACAATTTCCGCCCCAAAGGGATCCCTATGGCCCACCAATTGCCCCATATGTGCCACAGTATCAGGGGGAACCCAGTTACAGTCAGCAGGGCCCATCGTCCAGCCAACCTGGCCCAAGCCAATACTCTGGACCCCCTTCCCAGACACAATTTCATGGACCACAATATCAGGGCCCATCGTCCACTCAACCTGGGCCTAGTCACTACTCCGGGCCTCATTCGCAGCAACAAATTTCTGCCCCTCATTATCAGGGAGCCTCGTCGCCATCAAGACGTTATGTAAATTTATAATTTATATTTGTTTACTGTTTATTTTTTTTTGAAAAGCCTGAGTATATTGGAATATAGTGTGCAATAAAACACGTTTATTTTTCAAGTTTATAATTGTTAACTTTGGTGTTTATTTTGCACAAACACACACAATACAATATAGATTTATGATTTGTGGAAAACATCATTAGCAAAAGATCCATACATTTAAAAAATGTTATTCACAATCTGTAAACACACATTCATGTATTGGATTTTTCAGCTATAATTGAAGAACTTTGGAGGGTGCGCACGGAGCTCAGCGTACGAGCCAAAAAAGAGTCCTTTGCTGGGCCGCTGCGAAAGTATAGGATGCACCCACATGCGCTTCCTCCGCGGCTCCTCCTCAATCATTTCTGGCCGCTCCCCAAAACAACGGGACACCAGCCAGTGCAAAAAGACATGGTCAGTTGATGACAGGGTGAAAGTGGACATCCTGCAAAGGATAATCCAATAACAAAGACACACGTCAACCACACAAAAACCACTCCACCAAAAAAATTAGGCTGTCCAACAAAACACTGCATGCTGGGGCTATTTATATTGTCTTTGCAGTTACAGGTGAATCTAGTGGATGAAACGCGACGCAATCGCATAGTAAAATTACAGCACTCGCTAGAAAAATCGCAAGCTTTTCACTAAACGCATCCTGAACGCATCCAGCCAAAAAACATGACGCCCGTGTGAAAGAGGCCTTATGGGGGAATCTGTGGATGACACTGTTTTGGGGGATCTGTGGATAACACACTGTTATGAGGATCTGTGGATGGCACATTGTTATGGGGGATCTGTGGATGGCACACTGTTATGGGGGATCTGTGGATGACACTGTTATGAGGGACCTGTGGAGGACACTGTTATGGGGGATCTGTGGATGACACACTGTTATGGGGGATCTGTGGATAACACACTGTTATGGGGGATCTGTGGATGACACACTGTTATGGGGGAATCTGTGGATGACACACTGTTATGGGGGATCTGTGGATGACACTGTTTTGGGGGATCTGTGGATAACACACTGTTATGAGGATCTGTGGATGGCACATTGTTATGGGGGATCTGTGGATGGCACACTGTTATGGGGGATCTGTGGATGACACTGTTATGAGGGACCTGTGGAGGACACTGTTATGGGGGATCTGTGGATGACACACTGTTATGGGGGATCTGTGGATAACACACTGTTATGGGGGATCTGTGGATGACACACTGTTATGGGGGCATCTGTGGATGGCACACTGTTATGGGGGATCTGTGGATGACACACTGTTATGGGGGATCTGTGGATGGCACACTGTTATGGGGGATCTGTGGATGGCACACTGTTATGGGGGATCTGTGGATGACACACTGTTATGGGGGATCTGTGGATAACACACTGTTATGAGGATCTGTGGATGGCACACTGTTATGGGGGATCTGTGGACTACTGCATGGTTCACTGTGCCTGGTGCCAGCACTGATCACCCTCTCTGTGCATGTGAATGCAGCTGGCACCTTTGCAGCAGGTGGAATACCATCTGTCACTCCTCCTCCTTGATTGTGTCCGCCTCCCTCTTTATATATAAGGCTCAGCGATGAGCCGCCCGTACCATTCAGTGTGTGGGGGTGTGTGGTACTGCAGGCTGCAACATGAAGACACTCAACACTCCGAACTCCGGGCTGCGGCAGGGTGAGTGCGGGCACCTGGCACTGCTATGCTGCTTGCGTCCTCTATTATCTGGCAGATTTTGATTCTATGGGGCACATTTACTATGATGTTTTCGCCTGTTTTGGGTGGAAATAATGCTGTTTGAAACTTTTTGTTAGGTGCATTTAAGGCTACTTTCACACTAGCGTTCGATCGGATCCGTTCTAAACGGATCCGATCATAATAATGCAGATGGAGGCTCCGTTCAGAACGGATCCGTCTGCATTATATTGGCATATAAAAGCTAAGTGTGAAAATAGCCTCGGACGGATCCGTCCAGACTTTCAATGTAAAGTCAATGGGGGACGGATCCGCTTGAAGATTGAGCCATATTGTGGCATCTTCAAACGGATCCGTCCCCATTGACTTACATTGTAAGTCTGGACGGATCCGCACGGCCAGGCGGACACCCGAACGCTGCAAGCAGCGTTCAGCTGTCCGCCTGTCCGAGCGGAGCGGAGGCTGAACGCCGCCAGACTGATGCAGTCTGAGCGGATCCGCATCCATTCAGACTGCATCAGGGCTGGACGGAAGCGTTCGGGTCCGCTTGTGAGCCCCTTCAAACGGAGCTCACGAGCGGACCAGCGAACGCTAGTGTGAAAGTAGCCTAATACTGAGCGTGTGCCTTATTTGGAGGTTTTTTTTATATAGATTTAGACTAGTTTTGCAATTACCTAATTTTTACTCCACTCCAGGGTGGCCTATTTTTGTTGGTTTTGAGTGGTGACTACCTTTTTTTTTTTTTTTTTTTTTTTTTTTTTGCATTAAAATTTGCAGTTTCTGGTTTCTGTACCTTTCACAGGTCATTTGTTCCTTTTATCATGCACGTAGTAATTAGACCTGGCTAATTGGAATGGGATCACCTGACTAATACAAAGACGCCTCATTCATCTGCTGCTGTGCGACTTTCATAAATAGTCGGCAGAATATCGACAGACTCCACTGCTCCCGTCTAATTGAGGTCTAAGAAACAGACGAGCTTGACGAGTGTGCCGCTATACGTTTATTTGCCATTAGTACTGAGCTGCTAATTAGTCATTGGGACAGGTACTGCTGATCTGTACTGCTGAAACCTGCAGTCCTGTGTAAAAGTACTTATTAGGCCCATAACTGATCCAGCTCTGCTACATTTGTGTAGCCTGCAACCTCTGACTGTTCAGTTGGGATGAAACTACAACTCTCAACATGTCCTGACAGCAGCAATAAATGGTTATCAGTGCAGTTCCAATTTACGAGTTTAGGCCTCATGCACACGACCGTTGTGTGCATCCGTGGCCGTTGTGCCGTTTTCCGTTTTTTTTCGCGGACCCATTGACTTTCAATGGGTCCGTGGAAAAATCTGAAAATGCACCGTTTTGCAGCCGAGGCCGTGATCCGTGTATCCTGTCCTATTTTTTTGACGGACAACGGTTCACGGACCCATTCAAGTCAATGGGTCCGTGAAAGAACACGGATGCACACAAGATTGGCATCAGTGTCCGTGATCCGTGGCCGTAGGTTGCTTTCATACAGACGGATCCGAAGATCCGTCTGCATAAAAGCTTTTTCTGATCTAAGTTTTCACTTCGTGAAAACTCATATCCGACAGTATATTCTAACACAGAAGCGTTCCCATGGTGATGGGGACGCTTCTAGTTAGAATACACTACAAACTTTGTACAAGACTTGCCCCCTGCTGCCTGCGGCACCTAAAGGGGTTAATTGTACTATCATATTCCCCTGTAAGAGATCAGGGCTGCCAGGCAGCAGGGGGCAGACCCCCCCCCTCCCCAGTTTGAATATCGTTGGTGGCACAGTGTGCGCCCCCCATTGCCCCCCCTCCCTCCCTCTATTGTAATAAATCGTTGGTGGCACAGTGTGCGCCCCCCATCGCCCCCCCTCCCTCTATTGTAATAAATCGTTGGTGGCACAGTATGCCCCCACCATCGCCCCCCCTTCCTCCCTCTATTGTAATAAATCGTTGGTGGCACAGTGTGCCAACCACCATCGGCCCCCCTCCCTCTATAGCAGTAACAACATTGGTGGCAGTGTGCGGCCTCCCATTCCCCCCCCCCCCATCATTGGTGGCAGCGGCCGGACACAGACATCGCAGCAGCAAGCAGGTAACTGTGAGTCTTCTACTATTGTACTATTGCTAAGTAACCATGGCAACCAGGACTGCAGTAGCGTCCTGGTTGCCATGGTTACCGATCGGAGCCCCAGCGATTAAACTGGGACTCCGATCGGAACTCCGCTGCCACCAATGATGGGGGGGGGGGGGGAAATGGGAGGCCGCACACTGCCACCAATGTTGTTACTGCTATAGAGGGAGAGGGGCGATGGTGGGCGCACACTGTGCCACCAACGATTTATTACAATAGAGGGAGGGGGGGGGGGGCGATGGTGGGCGCACACTGTGCCACCAACGATATTCAAACTGGGGAGGGGGGGGGCTGCCCCCTGCTGCCTGGCAGCCCTGATCTCTTACAGGGGAATATGATAGTACAATTAACCCCTTTAGGTGCCGCACCTGAAGGGGTTAATTGTGCTATCATATCCCCCTGTAAGAGATCGGGTGCTGCCAGGCAGCAGGGGGCAGTCTTGTACAAAGTTTGTAGTATATTCTAACCTGAAGCGTCCCCATCACCATGGGAACGCCTCTGTGTTAGAATATACTGTCGGATCTGAGTTTCACGAAGTATCTCATATCCGACAGTATATTCTAACATAGAGGCGTTCCCATGGTGATGGGGACGCTTCAAGTTAAAATATACCATCGGATTGGAGAAAACTCCAATCCGATGGTATAAAAGAACTCCAGACTTTACATTGAAAGTCAATGGGGACGGATCCGTTTGAAATGGCACCATATTGTGTCAACATCAAACGGATCCGTCCCCATTGACTTGCATTGTAATTCAGGACTGATCCGTTTGGCTCCGCACGGCCAGGCAGACACCAAAACGACTTTTTTTTCATGTCCTCCAAAAATCAAGTAAGACCCACGGACGAAAAAACGGTCACGTGAAAAAAAACTGTCGTGTGCATGAGGCCTTAGGTCGCTAGTCTGTATAATAGTCAGAGATGTAGCAGAGCTGGTTTTGTTCTGTGGGAAATGCATTGCTGGTCCAGCCTGATAATGCAGTAAAGATGACATGGACTCCGGCAGTTCTGTGTAAAAATACATGCAAGTCATGGTTGAGGCCAGACACTATGGGCTCATGCACACGAATGTATTTTTATTCCGTGTTTTTTATTTCAATGGGGTTTGAAAAAAAAAAACTGAAAAGACTCCTTGAGCATTCCATGTCCGCATGTCCTTTCTGGACAAAACGGACGCCACACATCTGTCCATTTTTATTTTTTGCGGATCTGTGTTTCGTGGACGGCAAAAAATACAGTCGTGTGCATGAGCCCTAACTCAGCTCTTCCCTATGAATCAAGACAGAGGAAAAAAAGCACCTATACAAGCAGACAAACATTGCGAGCTTGTGAGCGTTCACGTGTTTGATTTCAAGTGTGTGATCATCAGAAAAGAACCTGCTGTTTAAATCACTTTGTTTAGCATATTTTTAAGTTTATATTTCAACTAAAACCATAAAATCCTTAATTTTTTGCACTAACAACGAAGGCCCCTTTCACACGAGTGAGTATTCCGTGCGGGTGCAAAGCATGATGCAAACGCATTGCACCCGCACTGAATCCGCACCCATTTATTTCAATGGGTCTGTGCACATGAGTGTTGGTTTTCACGCATCACTTGTGCTTTGCGTCAAAATCGCAGCATGTTCTATAGTCTGTGTTTTTTCACGCAGCCCTGACCCCATAGAAGTGAACGGGGCTGCGTGAAAAACGCATTGCATCCGCAAGCAAGTGCGTGTGCGATGCGTTTTTCACTGATGGTTGCTAAGAGATGTTGTTTGTAAACCTTTTAGTTTTTTTATCACGTGCGTGAAAAATGCATCAATGTGAATTTCACCCGTGCGATAAAAACTGAACGCAATCGCATCGAAAACTGACTGTACTTGCTTGCGAAATGGTGCAAGTTTTCCTGAACGCATGTGGACCTAATCCGTATCCCTCGTCTGCAAGGGGCCTAAGCCTAATAATAGGCGCCACTTCTTGGTCTGTACAGATCACTTTACTGCAGTCATCTGCTTATCTGTCATTCTAATCCTGCCTGTAATTATATCACCTCTGTGTACAGATAAGACAGGATCCACCATTCACAATAGGTGATATCACAGCGTATCTATCCTTCCTTGTACAATGACCTCTGCACAGGTCACAGAGGATGCCCAGAAAACTCTCCCATAGGAGTCGCTGAGGTCCCCTCCAGACCATTGTGTGTATGGTCCATGGGGCTGCCGTAAAGCAATTCTAATGCTTTGTAAATGCTGTTAACCTCTTCAGGACACATGACGTACTGGTACGTCATGTGTATTTCCGATCACCGGTGGGCGGTGATCGAAACCCAGTGCCTACTCAAATCATTGAGCAGGCACCTCGGCTAAATGCGCAAGGGGGTCCAGTGACCCCCTTATGTCGGCGATCGCCGCAAACCGCAGGTCAATTCAGACCTGCGGTTTGTGGCTTTTACCTGGTGCGGTAGTGCCATCGGGTCCCCATGGGGCTGTAGGGGGGACCCGATGGCATGGAAGGCAGCGCAATGCCTTCCTGAGGCATCGCCGCTGCCTTCCTGTGACGAGCCTGTGAGATCCAACCCCCTGGATCTCACAGGCCGGAAGCTGTATGAGTAACACACAGTATTACTCATACAGCCAATGCATTCCAATACAGAAGTATTGGAATGCATTGTAAAGGATTAGACCCCCAAAAGTCCAAGTCCCAAAGTGGGACAAAAAATAAAGTGAAAAAAAAGTTGAAAAAATAAAGTTTCCCCCCCCAAAAAATTAAAAGTTTCAAGTAAAAATAAACAAAAACGTCATTTTCCCCAAATAAAGTAAAAAAAATTGGTAAAAATAGGGGGGGAAAAAAAGTATACATATTAGGTATTGCCGCGTCCGTATCGACCGTCTCTATAAAACTATCACATGACCTAACCCCTCAGAAGAACACCATAAAAAAATTAAAATAAAAACAGCTAAATAATTTTTTTGTCACCTTACATCACAAAAAGTGTAATAGCAAGCGATCAAAAAGTCATACGCACCCCAAAATAGTGCCAATAAAACAGACATCTCTTCCCGCAAAAATCATACCCTACCCAAGGTAATCGCCCAAAAACTGAAAAAATTATGGCTCTCAGGCTATGGAAACACTAAAACATGATATTTTATTTTTGTTTAAAAAAAGAAATCATTGTGTAAAACTTACATAAATAAAAAAAAGTATACATATTAGGTATCGCCGCGTCCGTAACAACCTGGTCTATAAAAATACCACATGATCTAACCTGTCAAATGAATGTTGTAAATGACAAAAAATAAAAACGGTGCCAAAACAGCGATTTCTTGTTACCTTGCCTCACAAAAAGTGTAATATAGAGCAACCAAAAATCATATGTACCCTAAACTAGTACCAACAATACTGCCACCCTATCCCGTAGTTTCTAAAATAGGGTCACTTTTTTGGAGTTTCTACTCTAGGGGTGCATCAGGGGGGCTTCAAATGGGACATGGTGTCAAAAAAACCAGTCTAGCAAAATCTGCCTTCCAAAAACCGTATGGCATTCCTTTCCTTCTGCGCCCTGCCGTGTGCCCGTACAGCTGTTTACGACTACATATGGGGTGTTTCTGTAAACCACAGAATCGGAGCCATACATATTGAGTTTGGTTTGGCTGTTAACCCTTGCTTTGTAACTGGAAAAAAAAATGGAAAATCTGCCAAAAAAGTGAAATTTTGAAATTGTATCTCTTTTCCATTAATGCTTGTGGAACACCTAAAGGGTTAACAAAGTTTGTAAAATCAGTTTTGAATACCTTGAGGGGTGTAGTTTCTAGAATGGTGTCATTTTTGGGTGGTTTCTATTATGTAAGCCTCGCAAAGTGACTTCAGACCTGAACTGGTCCCTAAAAATTGGGTTTTTGAAAATTTCTGAAAAATTTCAAGATTTGCTTCTAAACTTCTAAGCCTTGTAACATCCCCAAAAAATTTAATATCATTCCCAAAATGATCCAAACATGAAGTAGACATATGGGGAATGTAAAGTAATAACTATGTTTGGAGGTATTACTATGTATTATAGAAGTAGAGAAATTGAAACTTGGAAATTTGCAATTTTTAACTAAATTTTTGGTCAATTTGGTATTTTTTTTATAAATAAAAATTTTATTTTTTGACTTCATTTTACCAGTGTCATGAAGTACAATATGTGACGAAAAAAACTATCTCAGAATGGCCTGGATAAGTCAAAGCGTTTTAAAGTTATCACCACTTAAAGTGACACTGGTCAGATTTGCAAAAAATGGCCTGGTCCTTAAGGTGAAATAAGGCGGTGTCCTAAAGGGGTTAAAACAGCTCAGGCAAGATGGCCGCCCCCGTAATCATGTTCAGAAAATAGAATTAAAAAAATCTGTAATCGGAAAATAAAGAGATTACAAAAAAAGATGTTACTATCTGGTTTTAACTGGCAGAGAAATTTTTTGGGTGATGACGTCACCACGTGGGAGAGAGCAGTGAAATCATTGCGCAGGTCCTGTTCAGAAGAAGCCGCTGTATTGCGATCAAGTGGATGGTTTTTTAACCCCTAAATGGCCATATTGTTTTGCATTCTGTCTTAAGAATGCTATTTTCCTATATAACCACGTTATAGCAGAAAAGAATAAAATCACCCCAACTCGGAGTTCAGTGAAAAAGTCCTGGTTCTGGTCTGAGTATCTAAACTTGCAAAGTTCGGTATGTACCCGAACTTCGCAGTTTGGGTTCGCTCATCCCTACTGGATAACAGTTAGAAAGCGGGGTAGAGGGAAGAGTGCCAGGGAGGCTAGCCCGGATCTGACACAAGGTTGGCAGATGAGGGTATGTCAGTTCAGGGAGAGCACTGCTGCAGCCGGACCCTTCCTCTGCCAGTCAGGGGAATGTCTGCACTAGTAAGCAGGAGAGCAGGGCAGGCGGGTGATGGTAGTGTGAGACTCGGGGGCGGACATAAGCCGGTTCAGCTGCACAGGGGCCCGGCGTGTGAGGGGGCCCATTCATACTAGTGAGCGCTTCTGGAATTCGTCTGCTAACACTGTAGCTCAACACTGTCTCCTCAGGAGCCTAATTACTGCTAATGTCAATATTACTTTGTATCATTGAGACAGACATATAGCGAGCACGCCACCTCTCTCATGTGGCAATGCTCCCGGCACTAATGCCAGAAGCCTGACTAATAAAACTGGGGAACTATAATTGGTGATGTGTGAGGAGGACTATGACAGTGGGAATAACTGAGACATGGCTGGATGATAGCTATGACAGTGGGAATAACTGAGACATGGCTGGATGATAGCTATGACAGTGGGAATAACTGAGACATGGCTGGATGATAGCTATGACAGTGGGAATAACTGAGACATGGCTGGATGATAGCTATGACAGTGGGAATAACTGAGACATGGCTGGATGATAGCTATGACAGTGGGAATAACTGAGACATGGCTGGATGATAGCTATGACAGTGGGAATAACTGAGACATGGCTGGATGATGGCTATGACAGTGGGAATAACTGAGACACGGCTGGATGATAGCTATGACTGTGGGAATAACTGAGACATGGCTGGATGATAGCTATGACAGTGGGAATAACTGAGACATGGCTGGATGATGGCTATGACAGTGGGAATAACTGAGACATGGCTGGATGATAGCTATGACAGTGGGAATAACTGAGACATGGCTGGATGATGGCTATGACTGGGCGGTTAATGTACGCAAAGGATCGCAAAACCGGAGAAGGGGGGGGGGGGGGGGGGTCCTGCCTTTATGTAAAGTCCTATCTAAAGCCCACAGTCTGGGAAGATATAAGTGAGGGACATGAACATGTGGAGTCACTGTGGGTAGAGATACATGGCGCTAAAAACAACAATAAAATACTAATAGGAGTTTACTATAAACCACCTAATATACCAGAGTCCTCAGAAAATCTACTACTAAACGAGATAGACGAGGCGGCAAATCATAATGAGGTGGTTATTATGGGCGACTTCAACTACCCAGATATAGACTGGGAAACTGAAACTTGTACATCTCATAAGGGAAACAGGTTCTTGGCAATAACCAAAGACAATTACCTCTCCCAACTGGTTCAGGACCCGACTAGAGGGACGGCCATACTGGACTTAGTATTAACCAATAGGCCTGACAGAACAACAGACGTGCAGGTCGGGAGACACCTGGGAAATAGTGACCATAAAGTAATAACCTTCCAATTATCATTCAAAAGAGTGTTTCTACAGGGAGGAACAAAAATACCAAACTTCCAAAAAGCTATGTTTAGCCAACTAAGACAAAGTCCTAACTGGGACAAAGTCCTCAAAAATAAAAATAGAGCCACAAAACTGGATATTTTTGAAAATCATCCTAAAATCTAATTGTGAGAGGTACATACCTTATGGGAATAAAAGGTTAAGGAACAAGAAAAAACCAATGTGGATAAATGGAAATGTAAAGAAAGCAAAAAATGACAAAAAGAAAGCATTTAACACCTTAAGGACCAGGCCATTTTTTGCAAATCTGACCAGTGTCTCTTTAAGTGCTGATAACTTTAAAACGCTTTGACTTATCCAGGCATTCTGTGATTTTTTTTTTTCATATTTTTATTTTATTGATTTTTTCCCCGTCACATATTGTACTTCATGATACTGGTAAAATAAAGTTAAAAAAATAATTTTTATTTATAAAAATAACAAATTTACCAAAATTTTTGCAAAAATTTGCAAATTTCCAAGTTTCAATTTCTCTACTTCTATAATACATAGTGATACCTCCAAAAATAGTTATTACTTTACATTCCCCATATGTCTATCTTATGTTTGGATCATTTTGGGAATGACATTTTAGTTTTTGGGGACGTTACAAGGCTTAGAAGTTTAGAAGCTTATCTTGAAATTTTTCAAAAACCCAATTTTTAGGGACCAGTTCAGGTCTGAAGTCACTTTGGGGGGCTTACATAATAGAAATACCCCAAAAATGACCCCATTCTAGAAACTACACCTCTCAAGGTATTCCAAACTGATTTTACAAACGTCGTTAACCCTTTAGGTGTTCCACAAGAGTTAATGGCAAATGGAGATGAAATTTCAGAATTTAGATTTTTTTTGGGCAAATTTTCCATTTTAATCCATTTTTTTCCAGTACCAAAGCAAGGGTTAACAGCCAAACAAAATGCTATATTTATTGCCCCGATTCTGTAGTTTGCAGAAATACCCCATATGTGGCCGTAAACTACTGTACAGGCACACGGTAGGGCGTAGAGGGAAAGGTGCGCCGTGTGGTTTTTGAAAGGCAGATTTTGCTGGACTGGTTTATTTACACCATTTCCCATTTGAAGCCCCCATGATGCACCCCTAGAGTAGAAACTCCATAAAAGTGACCCCATTTTGGAAACTACGGGATAGGGTGGCAGTATTGTTGGGACTATTTTTAGGGTACATATAATTTTTGGTTGCATTTGTGCCTAGACCTCTGCCGCCTCCACATTACTGACATGGCACGCGGTGTCAGCGCGTGCCATGTTCTTCTCAACAACACAGGGAAGAAGGAGGCAGTCCCTCCCCCCTGTACCGCTGTTGCCGCTGCCACCAATGGGCTCATAGCAGGGAGGAGGAGGGGAGGGGCTATGGCCACTGCGCCACCAATGAATACCGTTTATGCTTAACACAAACTCAGGGTGCCGGACACATCCCATACCTGGCACCCAGCCTCTGTCTGCGCACTGCGATCTGCCGCTATTAACCCCTCAGGTGTGGCATCTGAGGGGTTAATAGCGGCGGATCGCAGCGTGCAGTCATAGAGGCTCGGTGCCGGGTATGGGATATGTCCGGCACCCGCAGCGCAGCCTGCGTTTGTATTAAGCATACACGATATTCATTAGTGGCGCAGTGCACCGAACACCCCCCCCCTCCAACCCCAGTATTATAAAGTAAAATCATTGGTGGTGCAGTGTGCCCCCAACCCTCCATCCCCCAAGTATTATCATTGGTGGCATTGGCAGCTTCTGATCGGAGCCCCAGCAGTGTAAGCCTGGGGCTCTGATCGGTTACCATGGCAGCCAGGACGCTATTGAAGTCCTGGCTGCCATAGTCAGCTCCATGCTGCTGTGTGCACAGGGCACAGAGCAGCAGGGAGAGTGTGAGGTCCTATTCACCCTGATAGAGCTCTATCAGGGTGAATAGGACAAGGGATTAAAAGATCCCAGGTTCTAGCCCCTAAGGGGGTAAATAGGTATTAAATAAAATGTAAATGAAATTAAAAAAAGTAAAAAAAACAATCGCCAAAATATTAAGTTTAAATCACCCCCTTGCCCAATTTTACATATAAAATATATAAACAATAGAAAAATACATATCGCCACACCCGAAAAAGTGTGAACTAATAAAATATTAAAAAATGTCTCCTATGCGGTGAACGCTGTAACAGAGAAAAAAAAACAACCTTGCAATTTGCCATTTTTTTAGTCACCTTGTCCTGACAAAAATTAGGTTAGGACTGTTCTATTATGGTCCAGACGTTCCATAAGATCTGGAATGCACGCGGCTTTTTTGGTGTTTTTATTTTTTTCACGTGGTATCGAGTATCGCAATACTTTTTTATGGTGTCGAAGTCAAAATTTTGGTATCGTGACAACCCTAGGTAAGATGTGTGTTTTTTTTTTTTGTTTTTTTTTTATTATTATTATACCGTAATTATATGTATTTTAAGTTTGGCGACTAAAAATTTTAGTTTGGCGACTACATTTTTCAGGTTAGGAGCCAAAGGCTCCTTGATATATTTTTTTTTAGTCTGGAGCCCTGCATTTACCATAAACTGAGGAACACCTAAAGGGTTAATAAAGTTTGTAAAATCAGTTTTGAGGGGTGTAGTGTCTTAGATGGGGTCGCTTTTATGGAGTTTCTACTCTAGGGGTGCATCAGGGGGGCTTCAAATGGGACATGGTGCCCAAAAAAAGGCCATCAAAATCTGCCTTCCAGAAACCATACGGCGTTCCTTTCCTTCTGCGCCCTGCCGTTTGGTCATACAGCAGTTTACGACCACATATGGGGTGTTTCTGTAAACTGCAGAATCGGGGTAATAAATATTAAGTTTTGTTTGGCTGTTAACTCTTGCTTTGTTACTGGAAAACAGATTAAAATGGAAAATTTCCCCCAAAAATTGCTGTTTTGGCACAGTTTTTATTAAATTTTTTTTTTTTTTTTACTGTGTTCATCTGAGGGGTTAGGTCATGGGGTATTTTTATAGAGCAAATTCTTACGGACGCGGCGATACCTAATATGTCTAATATTTTTGAAATTTTTCTTTTCGTTTTTGTGTCTCAAGTCTGAGAACCATAGTTTTTTATCCGATTGTCAGTGGCTAAATTGGGGAAGGGGAACAAAAATTGAGTACTCCATGGAAGTGTGGTACTCCCTGAAGCAACCAATAATTCAGAGGCCCGGATGATCGGGGCACATGTCACACTGAGTAGTGGTGTCCTTCCGTATCCCCCTCCTGTGACACACTCTGCACTTTTTTTGGGTCCGTCCCTTCTTTCCAGTATGGGGGACCACACCTGGAAAGTGTTGGCCAGGGACGATCCGGGCGCCTACAGTTCCTGAGGTACTCCGGCCTGCTCTTTCCGGGTCAGAAAAGATCAGGTCCTTGAGGACTGCCTCATAGAACTGAAGGAATGTTCCTGTGTTGCCAGCGCTCCGGGACAGCACAAAAGAGTTGTACATGGCAACCTGCACCAAGTAGACCGCAACTTTTTTGTACCATGCCCGGGTTTTGCGCATGGCATTATATGGCTTGAGGACTTGATCAGAGAGATCAACTCCTCCCATATACCGATTGTAGTCGACGATACAATCGGGCTTGAGGACCATTGCCGCGGTACCTCCCACACGGACAGGGGTGATGCAGTTTCCGTGAATTGTGGACAGTACAAGGACATCCCTCTTGTCCTTATACCTGACCAGCAACAGGTTTCCAGTGGTAAGGGCACGGGTCTCACCCCTGGGGATAGGTACCTGGAGGGGGTGGGTAGGGAGGCAGAGTTGATTTTTCCGCACGGTCCCACAAGCGGACGTGGATCTGGCGGCAAGGGACTGGAACAAGGGGATACTAGTATAAAAGTTATCCACGTACAGGTGGTAACCCTTATCTAGCAGTGGGTGCATAAGGTCCCACACAAGTTTCCTGCTAGCACCCAGAGTGGGGGGACATTCTGGGGGTTGAATACAGGAATCTCGCCCATCGTACACACGAAACTTGTAAGTGTACCCTGAGGTACTCTCACAAAGTTTGTATAGCTTCACGCCATACCTTGCCCGCTTAGAGGGAACATACTGGCGGAAAATTAGTCTCCCCTTGAAAGCAATGAGAGACTCCTCAACCGCGACCTCCCTTCCAGGTACATAGGCCTGCACAAATTTGGCTCCAAAGTGATCGATGACTGGCCTGATTTTGTACAGGCGGTCATAGGCAGGATCACCTTGGGGGGGACATGCTGCATTATCTGAATAATGCAGGCATTTCCGGATGGCCTCAAACCGGGAGCGTGTCATGACCATACAGTAGCGTGGGGTCTGGTAGAGGATGTCCCCACTCCAGTAATGCCTGACACTAGGTTTCTTGACTAGGCCCATGTGCAGCACAGGGCCCCAAAACGTCCTCGTGGCTCGTACTAGTGTGGGCCACAGGGTCTCTAGCATGGCGGTCCCCTTGCTCTGCCTGGTGGCGTCTCCGCCGCCTTGGGGGCTCATCATCATCGCTAGATGATGAGGAGGACACTGATGACAAAAGGAAAGTGGGGTTATCCTTGTCCTCACTGGGGCTCTCGGACTCGGAGGCAAGCTGGGCGTATGTCTCTTCGGCCGAGAACATCCGGTGGGCCATAGGTGAGTGTGTGTGTGTGTGTGTGCGTGATAAACTTTATTTGGTGTGCGTGTGTGGGGGCATGGGTGTTCGCGAACTTACCCTAAACCTAACAGACCAAAAAATATATATAAAAAATAAATAAAAGGCCCAAAAATGTGAAGGAAAAAAAAAATCAACTGTCCGAAGTTGATCAGAGGTGGGGTGTGCGATGCTCTAACAGTGGCCAGATGCTAAGAGTGCCGGCCACAGTCAGCGTACGCTGGGGGGGCAAGCTGCAGCACCTGTCACGGACGGTGTACAGGAAACAAGGCAAAGCAACATGTATAAACGACTCGCTGGATCCAAAAACTAAGGAACCAAGGGAGACCCCTGCAGAAGACCTGGCACTTTCCCTGGCTGCTCAGCCTATGCAAAGATCCGAATGGTGGAGGTTTGCATATCCACGAACCTTGACTATAAAGCCCTGAGCACCCTACAATAGTGAGGGGACACGACCACCGGCTCCCTACACAAGATACGGAGGGAGTCAGGGTCACCTGGGATCCAGCAAACAGAAAATAACAGATAAAGGTACAACACTTAGCTTTGAAGCAAACAGGAGAACAGAGTCAGCATGCACACACACTCCAGGAAGTAGTATAATCCGCCCAGAAAAGCCTTCTGGGGAGGAATTTAAAGGGAAGCAATTAGTCCAACACATGACAGCTGAGAGAGGCTAACGAGAGGAGGAGCTGAATACCACAACACAGAAACTCAAGGAGGAGGTTCTGAAAGGCCTCTGTCAGAGCTTCTCAGCTGTCTGGTTGTGACAGCACCCCTGGGTGGGTCTAGGGCAGTGGTCAGCAAACTGCGGCTCTAGAGCCACATGCGGCTCTTTAGCCCCCTGATATTGGCTCTTCCAGGTGCGGGGTCACATGTACAGTGCGATAGCATTTTCGTTGCCCGTAGCAAAAATAGGTAGGAGGGTGAAGACCAGGAAGCGGTGAAGCCTCTGTACTCACCGCTTCCTGGTCCTCGGTTGTAGGCTGTGCAGGGCTGCGCACAGTGTGAGGCGCTCTGTGACCTCACGCTGTGCACGCCAGTTCACAGCACAGCCGACAGCAGGAGGAACACAGAGCGCGGGTGGTGAGGAGCAGCGGCATCCAGGAGCCGGAGAGGTAAGTGCTTTTTTATTTTATGAAACTTGGGGCTGATCTGAGGCAATGGGGTGATGAGAATCATAATGGGGGATATGAGAGGCATCATGTTTGATGGGGATGATGAGAGGCATGGGGCTCTTATCTGAGGTCTGATTGAGGGGGTCATTTACTTTGGGGTCTGAGCTGACATCTGATCTCAGGGAGGTCTTATTAACATTGAGGTTCTGATTAGTGGTCTGACCTGAGGTGTAATGAAAAATATTTTTTTCCATATTGTCCTCCTCTAAAACCTACGTGCGTCTTATAGGGTGAAACGTTGTGGAGTGAAAGAAGATGTAGTGTCGAGGATTGAGAAAGGTATGTTCAGATGGTTAGGAATACCCTTATGAAGTAAATAACAATGTACCTTCCTATATATTTGAAGTTTAAAAAATTTGGCTCTCAAAAAAAATAAAATCGCTGTTTTGTCGATATTTGGCTCATTTTACTAATAAGTTTGCCAACCACTGGTCTAGGGTCACACAGCTGTGCTGTGGACCCCAGACACCGATTTTAGGGTGATGCAACAAAAACTGGCTTTTTTTATTTTTTTATTTTTCACTAACTTTCCCTGAATATCCCTGCCTAACCTAACCTTTCCCTAAATACCTTGGGAGTGCTGGCTGATGATCCCTTAACAGATGGGGGTTCTGGCTCTGGGGATCGATGTGCAGCGCTCCTCTCTCCTCGGCTCCCGGACGAAAAAAAGGAGGAGAGGAGCGCTGCTGTAATTTGAACTGCCCAGCCGACCAATGAGAGGCGATGTCACCATCACCTCTTAGGATCGCAGGATGGTGATTGGTGGTGTATTATCACACCACCGATCACCATCCTGTTCCGGGTTATCGGGTCTCCAGAGACCCGAATAACCAGGAAACGCAGCAAACCGCAGGTCTGAATTGACTTGCGGTTTGCTGCGATCGCCAGCATGGGGGGGGGGGGGGGGTTACAGGACCCCCCTGGGCATTGACCCAAGGTGCCTGCTCAATGATTTGAGCAGGCACCCAGTTACGATCACCGCCCGCTGGGCGGCAGTGATCGGAACTATACATGACGTACCGGTACGTCATATGCCTGGAAGAGGTTAAATGGCTAAGGCTACTTTCACACTAGCGTTGTTTAAATCCGGCATTCAATTCCGAAACCGGAACTGCCCGCCGGATCCGGAAAAACGTGTGAAAACGGATTACATTTAAATCCTGATCAGGATTTTCATCACAATGAAAAAATGCATTGGAAAAAACGGATCCGCCATTTATGGACTTTTTATTTTCACATTTTTCGGGTTTAACATGCAAAAGCCGGATCCGGTTTGACTGATCACACAGTGCCGGATCCGGCGTTAATGCAAGTCAATGGGAAAATAGCCGGATCCGGCGTTCAGTCAAAGTGTTCAGGATTTTTGGCCAGAGGTAAAAATACAACATGCTACGGTTTTCTGAAAAGCCTGATCAGTCAAAAAGACTGAACTGAAGACATCCTGATGCATCCTGAACGGATTACTCTCCATTCAGAATGCATTAGGATAAAACTGATCAGTTCTTTTCCGGATTTGAGCCCCTAGGACGGAACTCGGCGCCGGAAAAGAAAAACTCTAGTGTAAAAGTACCCTTAAACAGGAGGGTAGCAAGAAAGCACTGAAAAAACTATAAGGAAAAAATAGATTTTCTTTTCTCCACTGTATTCACTGAGGAAAATAAACTGCCAGATGAAATGCAGAATGTAAAAGTAAATTCCCCATTAAAATTGCCCTGTCTGACCCAGGAAGAAGTACAGCGGCATCTTAAAAAGATTAAAATAGACAAATCGCCAGGACCAGATGGCATACACCCCCCTATCCTAAGAGAATGAAGTAATGTCCTAGTCAGACCCTTAATAAAAATAAGCAGATAACGCCATATCAGCATGGCTTCATGAGGGATCGGTCATGTCAAACTAATTTAGTTCTAGACTTGACCGCGGCGAATCAATGGATGTTGTATATCTGGACTTCTCCAAAGCATTTGACACTGTACCACATAAAAGGTTAGTATGTAAAATGACAATACGTGGACTGGGGGAAAATGTATGTGGGAAAGTAACCGGCTGAGTGATAGAAAACAGAGGGTGGTTATTAACAGTACACACTCAGATTGGACCACTGTCACTAGTGGAGTACCTCAGGGGGCAGTATTAGGGTTGTTTCGATATCAAAATTTTGATTCGGTTTCGATACCATAAAGTATTGCAATACTCGATACCATTCGATACCACGCGAAAAAAATAAGATGCCAAAAAAAGCCACGTGCATTCCACATTTTATGGAACGTCCGGCCCATAATCGAACAGTCCTATCCTATTTTTTGGGGGGACAAGGTGACAAAAAATGGCGAGTCGCACAGTTTTTCTTTTTACGGCGTTAACCACATAGATATTTTTAAAATATTTTAATAGTTTACACTTTTTGGACGTGGCGATATGTAATATTTTATTTGTTTATATATTTTATATGTAAAATTGGGAAAGGGGGTGATTTATACTTAATATTTTGGTGTTGTTTTTTTAACTTTTTTTTTATTTGTATTTTTTTTACAGTTTATTTAATAACTATTTCCCCCACTTAGGGGCTAGAACCTGGGATCTTTTAATCCCTTGTCTATTCACCCTGATAGAGCTCTATTAGGGTGAATAGGACCTCACAATGTCCCTGCTGCCCTGTGCATAGTACACACAGCAGCAGGGAGCTTCAGTAGTGTCCTGGCTGCCATGGTAACCGTTCGGAGCCCCGCAATTACACTGCTGGGGCTCCGATCAGAAGCTGCCACTACCACCAATGAGGAGGTGAGAAGAATCTGTAGCCACTAATGATTTTAATACTGTGGAGGGGGCAGGGCGCACTACGTCACACAATGTTTTTAATACTGGGGAGAGGGGTTGGGGCGCACTGTGCCACCAATGATAATTAACGTTTAATATACAAACACAGCCATTCCTGGCACCCGACCTCTGACAGAGCGCTGCGATCTGCGGCAATAAACCCCTCAGGTGCCGCATCGGAAGGGTTAACTGCTGTGGATCTCAGTGCCCTGTCAGAGGCAGGGTGCTCGCATTGGGTTTCTGCCGCTGCCTGCATTTGTAATGTATTAAACGTTAGTTATCATTGGTGGCGCAGTGGCCACAGCACCTCCCCTCCTCCGCCCCTCTGCGCTCTCATTGGTGGCAGCAGCACAGGGGGAGGGTGAGACTGCGTCCTTCTTCCCTGTGCTGCTGAGAGCAGCGCAATCCATATTCTGATACTAGGCTGTGCATAGTTCTGATGCCTTCAGTGTGAATCTACAATTTTCATAGTCATTAAAAAAATAAAGAAAACTCTTTGAATGAGAAGGTGTGTCCAAACTTTTGGTCTGTGTGTGTGTGTGTGTGTGTGTGTATGTATGTATGTATGTATGTATGTGTATATATATATATATATATATATATATATATATATATATATATATATATATATATATATATATATATATATATATATATATATAATCGAAGAAAAATGGCGGCACTGGCTCCCAAATGAGAAGACGGGTGCACGTCCCAAAGGGAATGGACTGACTTCCCTGATGAATATTCTTGGAAAAATGAGCGGCACTCCAAAGGTAAAAGTGGTGAACCCTTTATTCACACCAGTGGTGCAACGTTTCGGCTCAGATCGCGAGCCTTCCTCAAGCCTGAGGAAGGCTCGCGATCTGAGCCGAAACGTTGCACCACTGGTGTGAATAAAGGGTTCACCACTTTTACCTTTTGGAGTGCCGCTCATTTTTCCAAGTGTATATATATTTTGTTGCAAGAAAAAGTATGTGAACCCTTTGGAATGATATGGATTTCTGCACAAATTGGTCATTAAATGTGATCTGATCTTCATCTAAGCATTGCCTGATGTGAATGATGCCTCACACAAAAGAGCTCTCGGAAGACCTACGATTAAGAATTGTTGACTTGCATAAAGCTGGAAAGGGTTATAAAAGTATCTCCAAAAGCCTTGCTGTTCATCAGTCCATAGTATGACAAATTGTCTATAAATGAACAGCGCAGACTGCTCAATGAGGAGAAGAAGAATCCTAGAGTGTCAGCTAAAGACTTACAGAAGTCTCTGGCATATGCTAACATCCCTGTTAGCGAATCTACGATACATAAAACACTAAACAAGAATGGATTTCATGGGAGGATACCACAGAGGAAGCCACTGCTGTCCAAAAAATACATTGCTGCACGTTTACAGTTTGCACAAGAGCCCCTGGATGTTCCACAGCAGTACTGGCAAAATATTCTGTGGACAGATGAAACCAAAGTTGAGTTGTTTGGAGGAAACACACAACACTATGTGTGGAGAAAGAGGCACAGCAGACCAACATCAAAACCTCATCCCAACTGTGAAGTATGGTGGTGGGGCATCATGGTTTGGGGCTGCTTTGCTGCGTCAGGGCCTGGACGGATTGCTATCATCGAAGGAAAAATGAATTCCCAAGTTTGTCAAGACATTTTGCAGGAGAACTTAAGGCCATCTGTCCACTAGCTGAAGCTCAACAGAAGATGGGTGTTGCAACAGGACAACGACCCAAAGCATAGAAGTAAATCAACAACAGAATGGCTTAAACAGAAGATACACCTTCTGGAGTGGCCCAGTCAGAGTCCTGACCTCAACCCGATTGAGATGCTGTGGCATGACCTCAAGAAAGTGATTCACACCAGACATCCCAAGAATATTGCTGAACTGAAACAGTTCTGTAAAGAGTAACGGTCAAGAATTACTCCTGACCGTTGTGCACGTCTGATCTGCAACTACAGGAAACGTTTGGTTGAAGTTATTGCTGCCAAAGGAGGTTCAACCAGTTATTAAATCCAAGGGTGCACATACTTTTTCCACCTGCTCTGTGAATGTTTACATGGTGTGTTCAATAAAAACATGGTAACATTTAATTCTTTGTGTGTTATTAGTTAAGCCGACTGTGATTGTCTATTGTTGTGACTTAGATGAAGATCAGATCACATTTTATGACCAATTTGTGCAGAAATCCATAGCATTCCAAAGGGTTCACATACTTTTTCTGGCAACGGTGTATATGTATATACACTCTACCGAGGACAGTATATTGCTACAGATGGATCTGGATAGATTGGAGGCTTGGGCAGAGAAGTGTTCGATGAGGTTTAACAACAAGCTGTAGAAACCAGTGTCAGGCAGCTGCTGCCAAGGCCAATAAGATAATGGGTTGTATCAAAAGGGGCATAGATGGCGGTGATGAGAACATAGTCCTACCACTTTACAAATCGCTAGTCAGACCACACATGGAGTACTGTGTACAGCTCTGGGCTCCTGTGAACAAGGCAGACATAGCAAAGCTGGAGAGGGTCCAGAGGAGGGCAACTAAAGTAATAACTGGAATGGGGCAACTACAGTACCCTGAAAGATTATCAAAATTAGGGTTATTCACTTTAGAAAAAAGGCGACTGAGGGGAAATCGAATTACTATGTATAAATAATATCAGGGGTCAGTACAGAGATCTATCCCATCAGCTATTTATCCCCAGGACTGTGACGAGGGGACATCCTCTGCGTCTGGAGGAAAGAAGGTTTGTACACAAACATAGAAAAGGATTCTTTACGGTAAGAGCAGTGAGACTATGGAGCTCTCTGCAGTGATGGTGAGTTCACTTAGTGCTGAGCACCAATATTCGTATTGTGAATATTAATCTCAAATATCACCACTTCGAGAATTTGCAAAGATTTAGAATTAGGTGCTATATATTCGTATTCGCGAATATTCTAGATTTTTTTTTTTTTTTCATCGGAACCCATGATCCCTCCCTTCTTGCTTGTGGGCCAATGAGAAGGCTCCAATGTCTTTGTCTGAGCTTAGCAACATCCCTAGCAACTAATAGGAAAGCTGCCTACCCCTTACTATATAAGAACCTCCCCAGCAGCCATTTTCTGTAGTTTTATCAAGTTCTGAAAGAGACTGCAGTGTTATTGCTGTGCTCTGTGCTTTGCTGTGTCATTACGTTAGTTAGCTTATATCTGTATTTGGGTCGGCTCAAGATAAGTACGCCTACCTACCTACTATGCTAAGCAGTAGGGGTATGCTGTACGGAGGGTAGGCTAAAGGGGCCAAAAATAACAAACCTAGCTCAGGGCAATAGTGTTATTAACAAAATGACAATACCAGATTCCTGAAAGCATTAAACATTTCACAGTGCGGATTTGGTATATATCGTGCATGACAAGCCGACTGCCATCTACCAACTTCTTAATAACATGCACTGAGACGCTGTGTTTGGAGGCGGCGAAGCCGCGCCAATGCGAAAGGAATGCCCTGTGATGGAACTGGGACTGACCCCAACATTCCTCATTAATATTCGGATGAATTTGAGAAAGTTCTGACAACTCAAAGGCGCATAGCCCAGCTTTAGCAGAAGAGCATCCCCTGGGGTTGCTTCGGTAAAGCGCGTCCATTCCTGCACTGCCATAACTGGGCACCACTTATTACCAGTGGGGAAGTATCTAACCTCTGTGAGCTGACCTGCTCGTGGACGTCTTTGTGGACGTTAAAGTAAGAACTTGGCATGACCCATCCCATGACAGCTGATCCTTCCTCAGATAGCTCTTGCATGTTGTGGCGCAGGTGAACTCGCCTGGTCTGAGGAAGCCGTAATAGGCTAGGTACATGGTTGTCTTGATCAATAAACTAGTGTGCTTACTGAAGGGGTTTTGCATAGTTTATCTGAAAGCAATCTGAACATTGACCCTGTAAATGGCTGTCGTGTAGGGCGGGCCACAGCTGACCCCTTCTGGATCCCCTAAGTAGCATTCTAATTGGATGGGCTGAAAACAAGGAGGGTTGATTAGGATGCCGTAGATACAAATGATGATGAATCCCAGCCGGGTATAACTTAATAGTGCTAAATGACAGCTTGTGGTGAGTGGCCAAAAAAATGCGGCAAAGGCCAGTAGGTAAGAGATGTTGCCCACTCCTGCCGAAGAATAGGTTCTCTTAAAATTACAGAACAAGGTCCATGCCTTCTTATATTCTCAAGGTGTTACAGGACAGGGCTTTAGTCATAAGGGACCTGGCGGTGGCGAGATGTACCGATAGTCCATCACTAGCTGGTCGAGCCTGGGCACTGGTGATGGTACGTGGTCTGCTTGTAGAGAGACCTGCAAAAAGAGAAGAGCCAATAGCCCAGTATGGAAACCTGCGGAAAGACCATTGATAACATACTGTACCCAGTCTGCATGTGGATGGGACCCTAAACAGGGTAAGACAACATTCCTGTACAGACTAAAGGCTAAGACAAACTCTGGTATGCTGAGTTTCTATTCAACCTCACGTCCTTAGATTTGAGGACCACCGAGACCTCCCCTCAGACTATGGTCTTGTTATCTGGCGCCTCATGAGCTGTTATGAGTAAGGACGCTAAGTTCACGTCCTTGCCGTTAATTTCCTGTCGAATGTTGGCTGGAACGAAGTGAACGGTGCGATAGGGGGTACAGAACCTGACCCACCAGCAACACTAGCCTGGAGGCTAGAAGAACCTGCTGGACTCTGGCACACCAAACGGGCAGCTGTATCGCCTGTCTCGACTGACTCTAGCTTGGCCTGAAAGTTCAACATTGATAACGCCATGGAGTTGATGGCTGCGTGCAGTTGCGTAAGCGAGGTCTGAATAGTGTCCATGGACACCACCTGCGGATTTTGGACCTCTGGAACTGAAGACAGAAGACGGAACAGTTCAGCCTTCCTTGCAGAAGCTGGAAATGGAATGCCTCTTTTGGATAACTTTGCCATCAACTTGGGCACAGTCCATGACCTAATGATGGTGTGGAGTCTCTTGCGGAACGTGACACCACGCTCCCACATGATGATGATGTATTGCCCATCAATGATTCTTGAGACCTCCTACTAAAACACAACATGATTAATGCAGAAGATGAATAGCCCACACCAGTTTGTGCTATTCACCAGTATCGCGGACCACCGATGTGCGAAGAACCACCGTGCCAGCACACGAGATGCTGTCCAGCATGCGGAGCACCCCTTCACCGAAGTGACTGAATATGGGAAGATCTGTACATGGCAGAATAGAATGTGACCTAAGTAGCCTTGCAAGCCCCGAACGAGTGTAGACTGAGGCATAATAGTGGACGAGGCATACAGTGTAGGACCCTATCCTGTGGTTGTGACAGGACTTAACGTGTCTGTAGACGTGACAGACGTATTGAATTGATGCCTGTAGACGTGACAGGACTTAAGTTTTTTTTTTTTTTTTTATCGAGTCTGTGGCCGTGACAGGCTATAGAGCCTAACTGAGGATATAATAGACACGTGAGAGACCTGTCCGACAGACAGACTTGCCATAACCAACTTTGTAAGTGGACTGTGAGTATGCACCCACAATGCTACTGTACCTGGCAACTGCTACCTTGCTGATGAAATGACTGAACGTAGCTGAACATGTTAAAAAAGGAGTATTAGCAACTGTACCAACCCCCTAGTCTTAAATCTACTCCCGTGATGCACAATAGCTTACTTTGACCCTGATGCTAAATATGTCTACTAAGAATAGCTGCGTCTGCTGGTACGAAGCCGTGCATCGGGTGGATAGAAGGAGCCACGACTCTATGGGCGCGTATATAAAAGAAAAACCTGTAGACAATTGACCCAATAATTGATAAGTAACGCACTGCTTGAGATGACCTCACTAGAGAAGATGATGGGCAATTACCTTGTGACACACACTGCGGAACCTTAGAGTCCCCTTGTGTTTTTTTGGTTTTTTTTTTATATATTTTTTTTTTAACCACTATCACCTGCTGCCTGGAGGCTCCAGCAGACCAGATGAATCAAGAGCCTACCAGAAACAAAACAGCCTTGCATGCACCCCTGCCTCACTACGAGCACGGCGGCCCGTGCTATACATTACAATGTGTCGAGAGCGGAGTCGCGCTAACTCCTGCAACCTGAGACTGCTGCGTGGGGAGCCGATGCTGCTAGGCAGAAACGTTCCGGTGCGGTGGTGCTCCCTTACCTAAAGGAGCCGACATACTGCCGGCCTGACTGAGAGGACGAAAGACCACAGTAAGTCACTTACATTAATGAATCAGGAAAAGCAATGCAACCAAGGTCCCTGTGCAGCCAGACATAAGCCTGATGGGCCTTTGTACTGCCCCGTCCTATGATGTAACAATACCGGGTATACGTAAAAACGCTCCAACATTTTTAACATTTATTTATTTTTTTCCTGTAACACACCTCCCCCCCCCTGCACATATTACATTGCCAATTTTTGCAATCAAGAAAATAATCGTGAATTCTCAAATTCGCGAATATATGACGAATATTGCCCCTGCCGCTCATCACTAAGTTCACTAAAGGAGTCCAAGAGGGGCCTGGATGTATTTCTGGAGTGTAATAATATTACAGGCTATAGCTACTAGAGAGGGGTCGCTGATCCAGGGAGTTATTCTGATGCCTGATTGGAATCGGGAAGGAATTTTTTCACATAAAAGGAGGGAAATATTATAATAATAAAAATAATAAAAATAATAATAATAATAATCCAGACCTATTGGCAAAGTCTGTCTTCAGTTTGCGCCTGATTTATTATCCCTTAGTAAATCTGGTTTGTAGAGATGGCCTTGCGGTTCGCCCGGCAGTCGTTTCGCAGCGAACTTTGCATGTTCGCGATTCGCCAAACATAAGAAATTTGCGGCCGCCATATTCTTTTACATTGTAAAGAACTTTGACCCATGACACATCCATCAGGTGGGACAGGACAGCCAATTGAGACGTTTCAGCACATGGACACCCCCTACCTTATAAATGTACCTGATCTTGCCGCCATTTTACATTCTGTGTTTTGCCAGTGTAGGGAGAGGGTGTTGTGTGGAGAAGGGACAGTTAGGGACACCAAACGTGCAGCTTATAGGGCCACAAGTATTTTTAAGTGATATACTTATAATATACTTTTATAATGAGTCAAAAACAAACGCATAGATCTATATAGTGATCACCTGGAAGTCAGCGGCCTAGGGGCTTACTAGGGCCATTTTTATATAGGGTAAGGTTCCGGACGGGGTCGCTCTTATCAGGGCGGGTGGTCTGTGGTTAGGCTATCAGGGCCAGAATAGCACCCCCTGTAGCGCAATATCAGGGACAGTTCTTTGCCCACCCTGTCCTTCAATACCACATCATTATCTGGCCCAGGGATAGATGTTTTTTGCTTTCCCTCCGGGATTCATGGATGTGCACTGGAACCCCCTGGATTGTGGTAGGACATATGGTTTCTGATTTGGTGCCGCCGAGCACTTGTTATTGCCGACCACATCTATGCTTTTTGCTTAACTTTTAATAATTTAATTTAGTTTCATTTTGAGGGATATCTTTTCCATTCACACGTCTGCAAAATGGGTCCGCATCCATTCCGCAATTTTGAGGAACGGGTGCAGACCAATTCATTTTCAATGGGGCCGGAATGTGCTGTCCACATCCCCGGATCCACGGGGGGGGGGGGCTGTAGGCAGGCAGAATTTGTAGTAAGCTCCCTCTAGTGGTGGCTGTAGGTGTAAGAGGCAGCCCTGAATCAACCAGCAGCATTTCCAGCACTTATATCTATGCAGACTGTCATGTTTCCCTCCAGCCACCAGAGGCCATTGTGACTAAACAGGAACCTGAGCTGTGCTGGCCAGAGGCTAAGAAAGAGTTGAGAAGTTTTTTCCGGGTTGTTCCAGAATTTGCTGGGGCCTTGCTGAGATAACCAGGAGAGATGGACTGCTGAGAGATAACAGTAAGACTGGAGCAGCAGGAGGCTACAATAGCTGAGTTTTCCCTGACAGCTGTGGAGCTCCACAGAGGACTTCACTGTGTGTTCCAGAGGAGTGGGACCGTGTGTAGAGACCAGTACAAGCCAGATCCTTCCTGCCAGAGCTGGAACTAGGTGAAGATCTGCATCTGTTGTGACCAGAGAAAGACAGACAAGCAAGTGACCGGACCTGGATCCAGACTGCATCTTATTGTACCCAGGAGAATCTGCAGAACTGTGAGTGGCACCGGTGCTTATCTGTGATAGGTTATAGGGTCAGGGACTTGGTCAGTGCGCTGTAGAAGGGTAGCAGGGCTAGATAGGAGTATACTAGCTGAGTGTAGCCTGGACTCTGATGTGTATACTGTGGAATGCATTTATTCTAACTCGTGTTCATGTAATCTGTGTAAACCTGTTTATACTGTTAATTCGATTTTACATCTGGTTCTGTAATAAAGCCGGTTTTTGCTTCAGTCTCCTTGTCTGCTGTACTGTACTTGAAACCTGCCTTGCGGTCTCTCCCTCCTCTCACCGCTACATAGGCAAGCAGAATTTGTAGTAGGCTCCCTCTAGTGGTGGCTGTAGGCAGGCAGAATTTATAGTAGGCTCCCTCTAGTGGTGGCTGTAGGCAGGCAGAATTTATAGCAGGCTCCCTCTAGTGGTGGCTGTATGCAGGCAGAATTTATAGTAAGCTCCCTCTAGTGGAGGGTGTAGGCAGGCAGAATTTATAGTAAGCTCCCTCTAGTGGAGGCTGTAGGCAGGCAGAATTTATAGTAAGCTCCCTCTAGTGGAGGGTGTAGGCAGGCAGAATTTATAGTAAGCTCCCTCTAGTGGTGGCTGTAGGCAGGCAGAATTTATAGTAAGCTCCCTCTAGTGGAGGCTGTAGGCCTTTTGGACCTAATAACACTATGTTTGAAGCAGATGGAGGGTTGTGGAGCACAGTCCAGAGCTTTAGTTAGAAGGGTTTTCTTTACTGATGACGTATCCTCTGGAGAGGTTGATCAGTATCTGATCGGTGGGGGTCCAACACCTAGGACCCCCACCAATCACCTTTTTGAGAAGGTACCAGTGCTCCTGTCAGCGCCGCTGCCTTCTCACAGCTCACCAAGCACAGCGCCATATATTGTATAGTGGCCGTTCTTGGTATTGCCCCTCAGCCACATTCACTTTGTTGTAGAAATATTAATATTAGAAATCCGCTCTCAAATGTCTTTGTGTAAGGACAGGCAAATCTCCCAACCGCAGTCAGACAAAAATGTTTTCATGTTGAGTTCTGCTGAGCAACTCCCCCTCCTCCACAGTCTGCTCACCTTTTATTTAGTCACAGTAACAATAGAAAAGGGGCCCATCACTCAACCACTTACTTCATGTAACAAAGATGCAGGAAGTGATGACATGCAGGAAGTGATGACATGCAGGAAGACAAGACACCATCATTTAGAATAACATGGCCAGCTAACAAACACATGTATCCTATAACCACTGGAGCGAACTTTATCCAGCCGTGCTCAGTGATCAATGCCAGATAAAGTTACTATGATCCTCATGCAGGTTTATTTACAGGACAAGGTCATTATCTCCGGCGGCTGATCAGGCGCACTAGAGACAACAAAAGCACTTTCCTTTCCTATATTGTTCTCTTAACAAATGCATCCATGCCAAGCCAATAAATCTGCGTCTTGCGCGGGGCCCTAGCCAGCGTCCATACATTTGCCAAGAAAACGCTACTCTGCTGAACACATCAGTCTCCCCCGCCCCACAGCCCAGTGCTTAGCACATGGACCATTCGCCGACGGAGACCTCTGCGCCCAGCAGCTGTGACAGGACATATACGGGAAGATAATGGTTTGCCCTGACACTGAGACATGACAATACACAATATATTAGAAACACATCCTAATAAAATTTCCACAACAACTTTAATGGGGCTGAGCTGCTCCTAGGCCGCATTATACATGAACGTGTTGTCACTCAGCCTCGGACGAGCAGAGAAGGATGCGATGCGCACACGAGCACTGCTGCCTTCTCGAACAGCTGATCAGGGGGTCCCAGGTGTCGGCAGTAAAAGAATCTGGGAAAAGTCCTTTAAATGAGCCATGTGCCCAGTTAACTCATTCTGGCACTGCTAGCCCCCGCAGAGAGATGGGCAAAACATAGTAGGCATAGGTAATATTGGGCCTGTACCCCAAATCCTTTCCACCTTGCATTATAAGAAACTGGAAAATCTGCACACTGCAGACCGTCCCAGTAGAAGTTGTGGATGCAGCTCTGGGTGTGACTGGAGTATAAATTTAAAATCGTCCAAATTGGAGCTGTAACATGCAGTAGCATTGAAATCGTCGAGGGGTGACTGAACAAATTTTTGTGACAGCTTGGGTGGAGGGGAGACACTTGTACAGAGTAATAAGGGTCTTGTGTCTCTACAGGGACTGGATCCAGCCTCCTCTCCACCGTGCAGGATCTGCCCTCCGTCCCCCGGCCATCCAGGTCTCGAGTGGAAAGACAACTTCAGATCATCTCCGTGTTACAATGGGTCATGACCGTCTTTATAGTAGGTAAGATGTTACGTGTTGTAACGTGCGTCACAGGTGACTCGATTTATGGCAGATGTTGCAAAGGGGAAGCGTGGGATAAAAATCTCCAGAATAGTCTGAGCACTGCCCCCTTATAACGTTATTTCTGTATAACAGGGGTGGCCTGCACCGCGATGCTCCTCTACCTCTTCTGCACGGACTGGTGGCTCATCGCTGCGTTATATCTGGCCTGGCTCGTGTTTGACTGGAAGACCCCCAGTAAAGGTGAGATTTATGTCTCGTTCCCAACAGCAGCAAAATGGTGCATAAAGATATTCACTGTCTGTACGTCTGAGAGATCGGTCTTCATAAATTAGATAATTGGCTGCTGGCAGCCACCACTAGGGGGAGATCAATGCAAATGGATTTATATAGCGACCATTGAACTCAATGGGAGCTTTATTAATCTGCAAACAGTGAGCTCCCCCTAGTGGTGTGGTGGCTAGTGGTAGTCACTGTGACAGTATCGCACAAGATGGGGAAGACGTTAATAGTGTTGTTCCATCTCGCCATTACTAAAGCAAGATAGGACTGTGCCGACCACCTTTTAATTTCCAGGTTTCCTTTCACCAAGGGCCCAATCGTAGAACTGAATGCAGCCTCCCTGATAGGTACAACTACAGATCCTGTTTTATACTCCAGAGCTGCACTCACTATTCTGCTGGTGGAGTCACTGTGTACATTACATTAGTTATCCTGTACTCCTCCTATATTCTGCAGCGCTTTACAGACATTAGCATCACTCTGTCCCCAATGGGGCTCACAATCTAAGTTCCCCATCAGTCTTTGGAGTGTGGGAGGAAAATACCAACACGGAGAGAACATACAATCTCCATGCAGATGTTGTTCTTGGTCTGATTCGAACCCAGGACCCCAGCGCTGCAAGGCAACATGCTGTCCAATATACTGTATAATACTCCAGAGCTGCATTCACTATTCTGAAAGCCTCATTTCATGTCTTCCAGCACTCCATATTTTCTAATATCCTGTGTTTTAACTGATCACTAGTTTAGACATCTCTGCTTGCCATCAGTGAATAAAAGCTTTCCTGGCCTCCACTGAGAGGCTGCAAATCATGTCCAACTGCCACAGGGGTTCATTTTATTATGACAAGTGTGGAGCTTGAAAGTGTTGAGGACTTGCATTCCCCTATGGGTTTTTTGTGCCATACACTCTTTAGGTTTTTCCTGAAACCGGTGTCCATCTTTTTTCAGGTGGCAGGCGATCCACGTGGTTTAGGAACTGGACTGCGTGGCGCTACTTCAGGGACTACTTTCCGATACGGGTGAGTTCCTGCATATACGCACAGATGTGATGCCATTGATTTTCCTGTGCCCATGGACTTTGTATGTGGTCACTGCAGCATCACTCTTAAGCCGAACCCTTCTGGCCTAAAAGCTACTAGTTGTCCAGATGTAGCAGAGCCGAGATGGGCTGAGGTGGGTCATGGGAGGGTTATCCCATTGTCTTTGTCAGTATGACCCCTCAGTTGATTCTGGGAGCTCCCAGACTTTGACTGGGAAAAAATGTCCAGATGGAGTTGTCATGTTATCTGAGATTATTCCACCACTGCCCTTTGTCATGGCGCTGAATCTTAAGTTTGTTGGTCCTGGTGGCTTCATGTGCCCTTATTGGCGGTCAGTAGGCATTGGGCCTGAGGTGCCATGAACCTGCAGACTTGTCGATCTGACAACTAAGCTTCTTAAATCTGTCTTCCAGCTGGTCAAAACCCATAACCTGCTTCCCAGTTGCAACTACATCTTCGGCTACCACCCCCACGGTGTCATGGCTCTGGGCTTCTTTTGCAACTTCGGTACCGAAGCCACCGGTGTCTCCAAGAAGTTCCCCGGTATTAAGCCGTACCCGACCACATTGGCTGGGAACTTTAGAATGCCGGTTGTAAGAGAATACCTAATGTCTGCAGGTAAGCTTTTGGTCCTTGGTTGAAGACCAACATCTGTAGGTGGGAATTATATTTTGTGTGACTGTCTACCATTGGAAAGATTTCCAATGGATGATGTAGGGTGTCTGGTAGGTATTGGCAGCCAGACATGACATTGGTCCATTCATTAGATGCCTGTGTGGTTTAAATCCAGGAATTCTGGCTTAATTTGAGGAATTCTGAGCTGATAGATTAAAGTCTCCACTTAGGTGACCACTTTCCATCTTCCAGCGAGGAGGAGAGTTGCTTCTCTTCCTGAGGGACCCAATGCATTCAATTGTTTCATGACTATCCCATTGGTTTCAGTGTGCATAGTGTAATACCTCCTTTCCACCGATCAGTAGAAGAGGGCCTGAGATTTATAGACTGAGTGGAGTGGTTCAGTTGAAATACCTGTGGAACGGGACTTGAGCTTCCTTTCTAGTGACTGGTGGGGGGTGGTCCCAGTAGTTGGCCCTACTTTTCAGATCTATTACCTTAGCTTGTGGATAGGTGATTAATGTTGGTTGAGGGGTCTTGTATTGATTACAAAAACATGGCTGCTTTCTACTAGAAATGGCTTCACACTTGTCCACAGGCAGTGTGAGGTACTGCACTTTGATGGAACTAAACTGCAGCACCAGACACAACCTATGGACAGGTGTGGCGCTGCTTCTGGAAGAGAGCATCTATGTTTTCGTAATGCTTGTAGTGCTTCTTTCGTCAAGCTTTGTTTGATGGTTTCCTTGTTATCCATCTCTGGGAAAGCTGCGTGAAACCAATACAGGTCAAGTATTGCTACCTAGCTTTATTGGGGTCCTAAGTGGCATGTGACAAGTCAGATGAAACTGGCCAACCCCTTTAAATGGCACTGCTCCTCAACATGGTTCCTGGGAACTGGATCCTTGTTTTGCAGAAATGGCACAACTTTTGTCGGTGGCCGTGTCTGGTATTGCAGCTCAACACTATCTATTTGATTACTGCAATACCAGACACAACCTAAAGACAAGCATGGCGCTGTTTCTGGAAAAATCCAAGAGAACCATTCTTTCCCTTATGCCCATGATGGCACCCTTGAGAGAGCCCGCCTCAATCCAGGACAGGAAACGGGAACTTCCGTGGAGAGCTTCTTAAGGAGGGACCCGGCCTCCCTCCACCAGTTCCTGTTTCCTGTCCTATGGATAGGACTCTTTCTGTGGAGAGCTATAAAGGCTGCAGGGCCCCGTCGGTGTGTTATAGCCATAGGGGTTACCTGGTATGGCGTAAGTCTCCACTAGAACCTGCCTAAAGTCTGGATTTCCACCGTTCTTGGTCCTGGCTGTAGCCGAGGGGGATCCGCATGTAGTCCAGTGGTGCCGGGAGGTACCGCTGTCACGCCGGAACCTCCTGGCGGTGTTCAGGAGATCCGGGGCCTCTTCCTCCCGCTGGCCACTTCCCTTGTGGCATTACAGAGGCAGGGGGGCAGAGCAGGGCTCTTGTTCTCACGTTTAGGAGCGGACCGGAAGTGACGTACGGCCATTTCCGGTATTTGGCACGCACAGCGTTCCGGAAGTAGAGAGCGGAAGGCCGCAGGCGGATTTCTTCAAGGGACCTTACCTGGGGTATTTAACCCCGTTCAGTGCGCAGGTGGAAGGGTGCCAGCCAGCCTGAGAGGATGTCAACAGACCTCGTCTATGGAAGACCCTCCATCTCTGGACTGTACCATGGAAGAGGAGAGTGGTCGGCGCACTGGTGACCAGGACAACCTCGATACACTATCGGTACTCCTGGTGGGGTAAGGGTGTCAATCCCCAGCATTATCCTTACAAGGTTCCTTATTCTAAGGGGGACATTCTGTTTATTTATTCCTAGAATACCAAAAAGAGCCCTAGAAAGGCAACTTCTAAAACACGTGGGAAAGAGTGCGCAACTTGTAGGAAAAAGTTAACCCCTTCCTGGCCAAAGTTGCTTTGCCAGCACTGTATTAATAAGATGATAGAAGAAGAGTCCCCATCGTTTATGCAAAGTATCAAGAACATGGTGAAATCCGAAATTGCAGATTCTATGAAAATATTTATGAAATTCCTTTCATGACCCCCCCCCCCCCTCCCTGGCAAGCAGGCTCATTCTAGTCTCTTCTCAGATTCGGATTCTTCTGAGGCAGAACAGGGGGAGATCCGGAGTAGTTTGGCCTTATCATCAGAAGAGGAGTCAGTGGGTAAACCATTATTTTCCCATGAGGAAACGGACTCCTTGCTTTAAGGCCATTAGGGCCACAATTAAGGTGGACAGGTCTAAGGAGCAAAAGACAGTCCAGCAGATTATGTTCGGTGACCTGGGTCATAATAAATCAAGGGTTTATCCTATAAATGAGAACATAAAATTCCTAGTTCAAAAAGAATGGAAAAGACAAGACAAAAAATTCTTCTTCCCAAAAAATGTTAAAAGAAAGTATCCTTTTGATGAGGGGGAATGCTCTTCCTGGGATAGGCCTTCTAAGATAGATGCTCCTATCTGGCTCCAAAAAATCAGCCTTACCATTTGAAGATTTAAGGGCTTTAAAAGATCCAATGGACAGAAGAGCTGAGGTATACCTTAAGAACGCCTGGGAAGCCTCTACTCAGGCATTCAAACCTAATATTGCCGCTACTTTCACAGCAAGATCCCTTAAGTTATGGTTACAGGACCTGGAATCCCACATAGAAAACAAAACTCCACGAGAACAATTACCAGAGGTTTTCCCTACGATCATGTAAGCGGTCGACTTTATATCAGATGCCTTAAAACTGCGTGCTAGATCTTCGGCCTTAGCTAAATACACAAAAGAGCCGTTTGGTTAAAAGGGTGGTCAGGAGATACAGGATCCAAAAATAAATTATGTGCTATTCCCTGCCAGGGAGATTTCTTATTTGGATCGGTTCTAGACGATTTAATGGAGAGAGCCACAGACGACAAAAAAGGCTTTCCATCCTCCATACCTACAAAAAACGTCAGTTTTTTCGTAAAAACAAGACCGAATATAATCAAGATAAAAGAAACTAAAATACGGGAGGGGTAACAAGGCTAGGAAGGAAAAAGGTTTCCCTTTCAGCTCCCAGTCCAGTAACCATTCTAAAAAAAATGACTGTTCCTTTCTGGTGGGAGGAAGGTTGTCTCTCTTTCTTCAGGCTTGGGAGAGGATCTCCACCAGTCCTTGGATTCTGGGCGTTATAAGAGATGGGTTCCGTCTATAGTTCGCCTCTCCCCCACCGGAAAGGATGATGATTAGAAGTCTGGACCAAAACTCTATAAAAAAAAAAACAGGCCTTAAAATAAGTTACTTTCTCTCTTAAAGAAGAAAGTCTTAATAGAGGTTCCAGAATCAGAAAGAGGGAGAGGCTTTTATTCTTCCCTTTTTCTGGTCCCCAAACCAGATGGGGCTTTAAGGATGATAATAAACCTGAGATACCTAAACCAATTCCTAAAGTACAGAAAGTTCAAGATGGAATCAGTACAATCAGCAGTAAATCAGCTGTTTCCAGAAGGTGTAATGTCAACCCTAGACATAAAAGACGCATATTATCACATCCCAATCCATGCAGACTCCCAGAAGTTCCTAAGGGTAGCAGTATCCATGGAGGGGCAGATCCACCACTTTCAATACAGAGCGCTCCCATTCGGAGTATCCCAAGCTCCCAGGCTTTTCACCAAGCTAATGGCAGAAGTGATGGCTCATGTGAGGGAAAAGAATATCCTAACGATACTCCTATCTGGACGACATACTGGTCGTGGCAGAATCAGGAAAGCATTCTATCCTCCCACCTCTCAGAAATAATCAGGATATTGGAAGAGTTGGGATGGTGGATAAATTGGGAGAAATCAAACTTAATCCCATCAAAGAGTTGCCAGTTTCCGGGTCTAATTCTAGACTCCGCAAAACAATGCTTGCTTTCTTCCTCAGAACAAGATCTCCAAAATTCTGAAAGAAGTACAATCTTTAATTTAATCAAAACACAGAACCATCAGACAGCGGATGGCGGTATTGGGCAGGATGACGTCCACAATTCCTGCAGTCAAGTGGGCGTTGTTGCATTCTCGGAAGCTTCAATGACAGATTCTGAGAGAGTGGCAGGGGTCTCTATCCCCTTTGGATGCCCCACTTCCTCTTCCATCCCAGGTCATTCAGTCCATGCAGTGGTGGTTAGACCCAGTAAACCTGTCTCAGGGACTCCCCTGGAATATTCAAGAGCAGATTTCAATCACCACGGATGCAAGTCCGACAGGTTGGGGGGCATACTATCAGGAAGATGTTGTTCAGAGAAGATGGTCCCTTGTAGAAAAAAGGAATTCAGAGAATGTAAGAGAATTAAGGGCAGTACTCGCTCTAATAGCTTTCCTTCCAAAATTAAAGGGAAAAATAGTGAAGGTCTTTTCAGACAACACCACAGTAGTGTCTTATTTGAACAGACAAGGCGGAACAAGGTCAAAGGACGTCATTCCCTCAGTCTCCTTCATAAAAGTGGTGCATTTGAAAGGTTCTAAAAACAAAAAAACAGATTTTCTAAGCAGAAATCGTCTAGATCAGGGAGAATGGTGTTTAAATCAAACAGTGTTCAACCAGATAGTCCACCTCTGGGGCAGTCCTCTAGTAGACATGTTCGCAAACAGGCAAATTCGGAATTTTTTTTTTCTTTTTTTTTTTTTTTCTTTAAATCCAGAAGATTCTTCAACTGGCATAGACTCCTTCTCCCTACCTTGGCCGAACGATCTTCTTTATGCCTTTCCACCCATAAGACTAATTCCAAGGGTTCTACAGAAACTGAGGCAACACAGGACAAGACTAATTCTGTTCGCCCCCTTCTGGCCCAGAAGGTCATGGTTCACCTGGCTACGCAAACGATCAATAACAGAACCATAGGTAGTGACAGACAGACAAGACCTGCTGTATCAAGGACCAGTTCACCATCCAGAGGTAACCAACCTACACCTAGCAGCATGGTATCTGAGAGGTCTATACTAGAGAAGGGCCTTTCCAGAGATGTGATTAATACCCTCCTGTCATGTAGGAAAGACATAACTTCTATATACCTAAGAATATGGAAAAACTTCTGAACTTTTTCCACGGTTCCAATAGACCCTTTAGCTCCCCTCCTATGCTGATAATCCTCGATTTTCTTCAGAGTGGCCTAGACAAAAGACTAAGGGTTAGTACACTTGAAGTGCATGTTTCAGCTTTTAGTGCGTATTTTGAATTCACCTTAGCCAACCATCCTTGGGTGAGAAGATGTTTTAAAGCTGTCAGTTGTACCAGACCAATTTCCAGAATGTCTGCTGCTCTGTGGGACCTCAACTTAGTATTGTCCAGTATGATGGAGCCTCCGTTTGAACCTATACAGGATTGGTCGATTTAAATTACTTTCCTTTAAGACTGCTTTCCTGGTGGCTATCACCTCTGCCAGACGTGTAAGTGAAATTTCTGCCCTTTCCACCTCTCCTCCCTATACTAAGATCCTGGAGGACAGAGTAATAATCAAGCCGGACCCTTCTTTTCTCCCCAAAGTACTGTCGTTTGCTTTTTTCACAGATCTCAGGACATTGTCCTACCTTCATTATGCCAAACTCTGAATAATGAAAGAAAAGTTACACTGTCTTGATGTCAGGAGATGTCTCCCAAAGTATCTGGAGATAACTGAACCCTGGAGGAGGCCCTCTAGACTTTTTGTGCAGTTTGTCGGGAAGAACAAAGGTGATAGTCACATCCAGAACACTATCTAGATGGATTGTCGCAGCCATTTCTTTGGCCTATTCCTCGGCAGGGGAACCTTGCCCCTTGGGATTCGGGGCACGTTCAACCAGGTCCATTTCTACCTACTGGGCAGAAAGAGCTGAAGCTTCCCTAGAGCAGATCTGTAGGGCCTATACTTGGAAATCCCCTTGTTCTTTCTTCCTTTACAAGCTAGATCTAGACTCCAAGGATCAGCTATCCTTTGGTAGGAAAGTTTTACAGGCTGTAATCCCTCCCTAGTCTATTTCTATTCTAGTCTTTTCTCAAGGGTGCTGTCATGGGCATAAGCGAAATATAAGATTACACTCACCGGTTATCGCTTTTCCATGAGCCCATGACAGCACCCGCTACTTATTCCCTCCCCCCAAATGTTCTATATGTTTTGGGACAGGTTCTCGTAAATAACTGGTGGATAAAGGCCGGGTCCCTCCTTAAGCTCTCCACGGACATTCCTGTTTCCTGTCATGGGCTCATGGAAAAGTGATTACCGGTGAATGTAATGTTATATTTCTTAACCTCGATAACCTCTCTTTGCATTTTAACTATGAGATTTTGAGCTTCAGTAGGGACTGGAGTCAATTTGTTATATTCTTTTGCACCCTGTTGAATAGAATCCCTTCCAGGGGACCTCAGAGCTTCTGTGTCCTCTGGTTGCCCACTGGTCTGATCATGAAAATAAATCGTTTAACGCATTAGCGGTTGGTATAATGGTACAGCGTCCGATTGGCGTTATTTCTTTCACAGCACCACATGCCCCTGTGTATCCCTTTTAATATACCGCTTGTACCTAATAGATGAATATTGCTTTATTTTTACAGGACACTGCTCTGTGAGCCGTCAGTCCATAGACGATATCCTCTCCAAAAATGGAACCGGAAACGCCGTGGTGATAGTGATCGGAGGCACTGCAGAGTGCCTGGAATGCAAACCAGGGAAAAACTATGTGACTCTAAAGCACAGGAAAGGATTTGTGAAGATTGCACTACAGCATGGGTAAGAGAAGGAATAAGTGCAATTGCACTTGCCAGTAATCCTTTTTCAAGGAAGTCTCCATGGTGCCAGCCTTGAGATTTCCTCTGTCAGGGACAGGAAACACTAGTGATTTACTAAGAGCCAACACCGTATGTTCTAGTTATACACTATATAATCTCCAAATAACCAAGAATTATATATTTTTAAATACTAACCATAATTTTTATTTTTTTTGTGGGCAGAGAAAATGGTGAGTGCCATCATGGAGACTTCCAGGAAAACAAATTACTTGTAAAAGCAATTGTACTTTTCCCTAGTAGTCTCCATGACGCACTCTGGAGATATAACAAAGAATACGAATATCCTAGTGGGACCACTGCCTGTAAGACTTACATTCAAAGGCTACTTCTTTGTTACTCATTACATCTACCGACCTGAATTTGGCTGAACTTCTCCTGCATCTGTCCGGTACAGGGACAGGAAAACACGGAGGAGCAGGGGAAAAATGTAACCTCTCCGAGTGTTTCCTGTCCCTGGCAGAGGTAGAGCTAATCTCACGGTAGCCACGACTGTGGAAATAGTAGTAATATTCTTCTACATACAGTAGGAGGCAGTATTATAATAGTTATATTCTTGTACATAGGAGCAGTATTATAGTAGTTATATTCTTGTACATAGGCGCAGTATTATAGTAGTTATATTCTTGTACATATGAGCAGTATTATAGTAGTTATATTCTTGTACATAGGAGGCAGTATTATAGTAGTTATATTCTTGTACATAGGAGCAGTATTATAGTAGTTATATTCTTGTACATAGGAGGCAGTATTATAGTAGTTATATTCCTGTACACAGGAGGCAGTATTATAGTAGTTATATTCTTGGACATAGAAGGCAGTATTATAGTAGTTATATTCTTATACATAGGAGGCAGTATTATAGTAGTTATATTCTTGCACATAGGAGGCAGTATTATAGTAGTTATATTCCTGTACACAGGAGGCAGTATTATAGTAGTTATATTCTTGGACATAGAAGGCAGTATTATAGTAGTTATATTCTTATACATAGGAGGCAGTATTATAGTAGTTATATTCTTGTACATAGGAGGCAGTATTATAGTAGTTATATTCTTGCACATAGGAGGCAGTATTATAGTAGTTATATTCCTGTACACAGGAGGCAGTATTATAGTAGTTATATTCCTGTACACAGGAGGCAGTATTATAGTAGTTATATTCTTATACATAGGAGGCAGTATTATAGTAGTTATATTCTTGTACATAGGAGCAGTATTATAGTAGTTATATTCTTGTACATAGGAGGCAGTATTATAGTAGTTATATTCTTGTACATAGGAGGCAGTATTATAGTAGTTATATTCTTGTACATAGGAGGCAGTATTATAGTAGTTATATTCTTGTACATAGGAGGCAGTATTATAGTAGTTATATTCTTATACATAGGAGGCAGTATTATAGTAGTTATATTCTTGTACATAGGAGGCAGTATTATAGTAGTTATATTCTTGCACATAGGAGCAGTATTATAGTAGTTATATTCTTGTACATAGGAGGCAGTATTATAGTAGTTATATTCTTGTACATAGGAGGCAGTATTATAGTAGTTATATTCTTGTACATAGGAGGCAGTATTATAGTAGTTATATTCTTGTACATAGGAGGCAGTATTATAGTAGTTATATTCTTATACATAGGAGGCATTATTATAGTAGTTATATCCTTGTACATAGGAGCAGTATTATAATAGTTATATTCTTGTACATAGGAGGCAGTATTGGCAATATTATAGTAGTTATATTCTTGTACATAGGAGGCAGTATTGGCAATATTATAGTAGTTATATTCTTTGTCAAATTTCTTTTTATTGAGCTGTGATAATCATTAGGTAAAGGATCCAACTCCTTACCCCACTTGCACAGCAGGTGTATTGATATACAACAAAGGAGCATACATGTAGAGTACATAGTTGTATACATTGCATACAGATAAACAGTAAGCCTGTACAATCGGTTTAGGTCATATAAAGTGCGTTCACATTAAGAGCATTATGTGCAAAGAAGGCATAAATCTTTATTACAGCAGTATATAAGTCAGATTATGCTATCAAATGCATTGCTTCTTTATTAGTCAGGCAAGTGCAGCTATACTCAGTGTAGGCAAGGAGTAGGCCAAAGCCCAATTAGGTGTGGGGAATAGGGGGCGACTGCGTATAGGCAAACATGGATTTAGAGGAAGGTGGGGGGGGGGGGGGAAACAGGCCTCATTGATCAGGCCCTCCTGTACACGCATGTGTCCTGTGTTTCTCATACAGAGGAGATGGACTAACCAGCACTTTGTTAGTTGGTACAAGGTTCAGATGACACTGAAATGAGTGTGTAAGAGGATGCAAGGTCAATTTGTATCTCCGTCCCTCAGGAGTGTGATAGGCTCCGGATGTGGAGTTCTCAATGTCAACCAGGGTTTCCAAACCTTCAGATACTTCTCATGTTGTCTGGTTTCCCACCCTGCCAGCTCCTCCATTCTGCATATCTGATCCACCTTCATTACCCAATGTGGGATTGTCGGAGGATCTACACTGAGCCATCTCTGTGGTATGAGAAGCTAAGTTCTTTTTAGATGGGAACAAAGCCGGTGTGGGGAGCCAGAGGAGCACTAGCGCTGGTGACGGCTTAATAGGTATATTCATCACCTTATTTATTATATCCGATATACTGTCCCAATATGGGCAGATTTTTGGGCAGGACCAGAATATATGGGTCTGTGTTCCTACGGCCTCCTTGCACCACCAGCACTGATCAGTGCTGCTGAGACCTTTCAAGAATAACTGCTTGGGAGTTTGGTACCATTGTGTGAGCACCTTATATGAGTGCTCTTGCACTTTAACACATCTAGAAAAGCCGTGGGAGTGTGCATGTATTCTGTAAATTCCATATCCAATTCGGTAGCCCAAGTTTTCAGGTATTGTGGGGTCCCAATAGGGATTGGGGTATTTAGTGCAAGATGTAGTTTTGAGATGATCTTACTTGGGGGGGGGGGGGATTCGAACCACGTCACCTCTGTTGTGCGCTGTTTGTTACTTAGCAATGGTTTACTAATAGAGTTGAATTCTATTGTATCCATGAAGTTGCTGGTTGATAAAATGTGGTTTAGCGGGTGTTGGTCAGGGAGAGCACCTGATGCCCCATCCAAGAATTCTGTGATGGTGAATTTATGCAGTTTATTCCACACCGGCGGTACGTGTTCTGCTGTGGGTCTGACTATGAACGGTGCAAGGTCCGCTGGCATTAGCGGTAATGGGGTATGTAACAAGCTCTGATATTTTTATTTAGTTGCCGAATAACGGCTGCTGTGCCTTCTAAGTAAAGCATGTGAGTGTAGTGAGGAGGAGTTCAATCCCCATAGGCCTGCTCTCTGTTTCTTGTCAAGTTGGGAGACCTCTAGGTCACTGCCTAAAATGCCAAATTTGAGGGCATGGATCTGTAGCCATCTCTTCAAGTGTATGGCCCTATAATAAAATTGGGCATCAGGTAGAGCCATGCCTCCCTAAATTCTCCTCAATATCAATGTGCGATGCGCCAGTCTCGCCCCCATAGAAATATGCTGAACAGCCTTCTAATTTGGGTGAAGAAGGAAGACTGGAGAAAGACAGGCAACATCTGCATGACTTACAGAATCTTGGGCATTATAAATGCTTTTAGCAGATTTTTACGACCCATCCATGAGATATATGGGATACGCAGTGTGTGTAGTTGTTGGATATCTTTTAATAGTGGTGCATAATTTAGTTGGAAAAGTTTATCCAAATTAGAGGTGATCTTGATGACCAGGTAGGATAGGTGAGATGTTTGCCAAATAAAGGGGGTTTTTGATTTCAGTAAATGAATCTGTTTTGCCGGGGCTGAGACATTCATGGCCTCTGATTTTGAGTAATTCACTTTAAAGTTGGATACCTTTCCATATTGCTCAAACAGAGATAGCAGATGCGGGAAGGCCTCGACCGGGTTGGAGACCATGACCAGTAGATCATCTGCGTAAGCTGCATTGAGGTATTCCGTGGGGCTGTTCTCTATCCTGGTTCCCCTGATATCTGGGTGACCTCTGATGGCTTGGAGCAAGGTTTCCATAACTAGGACGTAAAGGGCAGGTGATAGGGGGCAACCCTGCCGCGTCCCATTCCTTATAGAGAAGGGAGGTGATGAGGTGCCGTTAACTCTAATTCGAGCACTAGGGTCAACATACAGCGACATAATTGCTTTCTGAAATTGCTCAGGAAAGCCAAACTTTTGCAGTGTTTTCCTCATAAAGGTCCAATTCACCCGGTCAAAGGCCTTCGCCGCATCTATTCCCAGCAGAACTAAAGGGAGGCGTTGTTTTACCGCTAGTTGTATGGTTGATATAATTCTGCAGGAGTTATGACTGCCCTCCCTGCCCGGAACAAATCCCGCTTGCTCAGGGTGAATAAGCTTTGGGAGAAAGGCACAAATGCGAGTTGCCAGTAAATTTGCCCAAACTTTAACGTCTACATTTAAAAGTGATATTGGCCTATAACTGCCTCATAGCTTGTAGGGACTTTATCGGGCTTAGGGAGAATTGTGACTGTGGCTTCGAGGGACTGTTTATGCAGCTGGGAGCCATTAAGGAGCGCATTGCACCTGGCAGTGAGGTGGGGGGGGGGGCTAATATTTTTAAAAGCTTTTTGTAGTAACCCACTGGCAAGCCGTCGGGGCCAGGACTCTTCCCCAGTGGCATGGAGCCTAAGATATCATTGACTTCTTTCTCAGTGACTGAGGATAAAAGTTTCACTTTTCGTGTTGTTTAATCTGGGAAGTTGTAGATGTTCTAGGAAGTCTTCTATCAATGTGTCTCTGGCCTCAGTAGACCCTGTCAACACCTCGGGGAGTCCATATAGGTCCTGGTAAAATTTTTGAAATTCACTAGCAATATCTGATGTTTTTATGCAAAGTGATACCTTCCTTTGTGTTGATCCCTGGGATGTATACATGGATTCTTTCTTTTGCTTAAAGGATAACTGTCACACTTAGACCCTAATTTCAATTTTCATATATGTACATAGTTACTAGCGATGAGCGAACCCGAACTGTATAGTTCGGGTTCGTACCGAATTTTGGGGTGTCCGTGACACGGACCCGAAAACTTTCGTAAAAGTCCGGGTTCGGTGTTTGTCGCTTTCTTGGCCCAAGAGGCCATCACAGCCATGCCTACTATTGGCATGGCTGTGATTGGCCAGTGCAGCATGTGACCCAGCCTCTATTTAAGCTGGAGTCACGTAGCGCCGCCCGTCACTCTGCTCTGAACAGTGTAGGGAGAGGTTGCAGCTGCGACTCGAGATTAGGCAGTGATTAACTCCTCCAAAACACTCAGTCAAAGTCAGTGATCGATCTACAGCTGTGGATCATTGAACTGCTGCTATTCAATTGCTCACTGTTTTTTGTTTTTAGGCTGCCCAGAGCGTTTTTCAGTCACTTTTTTTCTGGGGTGATCGGCGGCCATTTTGTGTCTTGTGGTGCGCCAGCACAAGCTGCCACCAAGTACATTTAACCATCAATAGTGTGGTTATTTTTTGGCTATATCCTACATCAGGGGCTTGGCTGTGCTTGCTATTTTATTAAGGGGTGAAATACAATTGCCAAAATAGCAGTACCCTAAATCTGGTGTTTCAGCTGTGGCCAGCCAATTGTAATACTGGCTGTCTGGCAAAGGATATATTTTTGTTCAGGGTTGAAATACAATTCCCAACTTAGCAATTTCCTAAATTAGTGGTTTCTGCCTCAAATTTATATTCATCTAAATCTGTGGTTATTGCTGTGGCTGGTCAAGTTATTTAGTGTCCGTCAAAGCACAGTTTTTGTTCTGGGTTGAAATGCAATTCTCTAAATTAGTGGTTTCTGCTGTATCAGGCCTACTTTAAATCTATCCCTAAAAGGGTATATTAATTCAAGGTGCTGATAGGGTCATTCTCAATAACTTCACACACACGCTACTGTGCATATCCAAGTCTAATTCTGTCGGTAAACGTATACCTGTCACCCAGCGCCTAAATAATAGGTCTCAAATTTATATCCAGCTAAATCTGTGGTTACTGCTGTGCCTGTATTAGTGTAATACGGTACCTAAATAGATAGCCAGATAGTGTTAGGTGTCTGTAAAAAAAAAAAAAAAAAAAAAAAAAAAAAAGGCCTGAATTTGAATACAATACATTGGGCCAAATAATATTTTTCTTATTGTGGTGAACGGTAACAATGAGGAAAACATGTAGTAAGGGACGCGGACGCGGACATGGTCGTGGTGGTGTTAGTGGACCCTCTGGTGCTGGGAGAGGACGTGGCCGTTCTGCCACAGCCACACGTCCTAGTGTACCAACTACCTCAGGTCCCAGTAGCCGCCATAATTTACAGCGATATTTGGTGGGGCTCAATGCCGTTCTAAGGATGGTAAGGCCTGAGCAGGTACAGGCATTAGTCAATTGGGTGGCCGACAGTGGATCCAGCACGTTCACATTATCTCCCACCCAGTCTTCTGCAGAAAGCGCACAGATGGCGCCGGAAAACCAAGCCCATCAGTCTGTCACATCACCCCCATGCATATCAGGGAAACTGTCTGAGCCTCACGTTATGCAGCAGTCTCTTATGCTGTTTGAAGACTCCGCTGGCAGGGTTTCCCAAGGGCATCCACCTAGCCCTTCCCCAGCGGTGGAAGACATAGAATGCACTGACGCACAACCACTTATGTTTCCTGATGATGAGGACATGGGAATACCACCTCAGCATGTCTCTGATGATGACGAAACACAGGTGCCAACTGCTGCGTCTTTCTGCAGTGTGCAGACTGAACAGGAGGTCAGGGATCAAGACTGGGTGGAAGACGATGCAGGGGACGATGAGGTCCTAGACCCCACATGGAATGAAGGTCGTGCCACTGACTTTCACAGTTCGGAGGAAGAGGCAGTGATGAGACTGAGCCAACAGCGTAGCAAAAGAGGGAGCAGTGGGCAAAAGCAGAACACCCGCCGCCAAGAGACTCCGCCTGCTACTGACTGCCGCCATCTGGGACCGAGCACCCCAAAGGCAGCTTCAAGGAGTTCCCTGGCATGGCACTTCTTCAAACAATGTGCTGACGACAAGACCCGAGTGGTTTGCACGCTGTGCCATCAGAGCCTGAAGCGAGGCATTAACGTTCTGAACCTGAGCACAACCTGCATGACCAGGCACCTGCATGCAAAGCATGAACTGCAGTGGAGTAAACACCTTAAAACCAAGGAAGTCACTCAGGCTCCCCCTGCTACCTCTTCTGCTGCTGCCACCTCGGCCTCTTCTGCTGCCGCCTCGGCCTCTTCCGCTGCTGCTGCCGCCTCTGCCTCTTCCTCCGCCTCTGGAGGAACGTTGGCACCTGCCGCCCAGCAAACAGAGGATGTACCACCACCTCCGTCACCAAGCATCTCAACCATGTCACACGCCAGCGTTCAGCTCTCCATCTCACAAACACTTGAGAGAAAGAGTAAATTCCCACCTAGCCACCCTCGATCCCTGGCCCTGAATGCCAGCATTTCTAAACTACTGGCCTATGAAATGCTGTCATTAAGGCTGGTGGACACAGACAGCTTCAAACAGCTCATGTCGCTTGCTGTCCCACAGTATGTTCCCAGCCGGCACTACTTCTCCAAGAGAGCCGTGCCTTCCCTGCACAACCAAGTATCCGATAAAATCAAGTGTGCACTGCGCAACGCCATCTGTGGCAAGGTCCACCTAACCAGATACGCGGACCAGTAAGCACGGCCAGGGACGCTGTATCTCCCTAACTGCACACTGGGTAAATGTAGTGGCGGCTGGGCCCCAGGCGGAGAGCTGTTTGGCGCACGTCCTTCCGCCGCCAAGGATCGCAGGGCAACATTCTTTGCCTCCTGTTGCCTCCTCCTCCTACTCGGCTTCCTCCTCCTCTTCTTCCACCTACTCATCCAGTCAGCCACACACCTTCACCACCAACTTCAGCACAGCCCGGGGTAAACGTCAGCAGGCCATTCTGAAACTTGTATGTTTGGGGGGACAGGCCCCACACCGCACAGGAGTTGTGGCGGGGTATAGAACAACAGGCCGACGAGTGGTTGCTGATGGTGAGCCTCAAGCCCGGCCTGGTGGTGTGCGATAATGGGCGAAATCTCGTTGCAGCTCTGGGACTAGCCGGTTTGACGCACATCCCTTGCCTGGTGTCACGGAAGGTGTGCAGGAAACTAGAAAACACAAAATGAATATACGACTGACTGGATCCAAAACTAAGGAACAAAAAGGGAGAGCCCTGCATCAGACCTGGCTCTCTCCCTTACTGCTCAGCCTATGTGAAAATCCCAATGGTAGATGATCGCATATCCTCGTACCTCGACTGTATAACACCTGAACACCCTATAATAGTGAGGGGACACGACCACCGGCTCCCTACACTAGATACGGAGGGAGTCAGGGTCACCTGGGATCCAGCAAACAGAAAAACACAAATTTAATGAACAAAACTTATCTTGTAGAAGACTCAGAAGTAGGAATAGCATGCACACACTCCAGGAAGGAATATAAACCGCAAAGTGATGCACTATGGGAAAGGATTTAAAGGGATGCAATCGGTGCAACTACATGACAGCTGAGAGAGGCTAACGAGATGAGAAAATGAAAGCAAAACAAAGGAACCTCAAGGAGGAGGTTGTAGACATCTGTCAGAGCTTCTCAGATGTCTGGTGGTGACAGTACCCCTCCTTCTACGAGTGGACTCCGGACACTCAGAGCCCACCTTCTCAGGATGGGACCTATGGAAAGCCCTGATGAGACGAGTGGCCTTAATGTCCGTCACTGGGACCCACATCCTCTCCTCAGGACCATAACCCTCCCAATGAACGAGGTACTGGAGAGAACCGCGGACAAGACGAGAATCCACAATCCTAGAGACCTGAAATTCAAGATTACCATCAACCACAATCGGAGGAGGAGGCAAAGACGAGGGTACAATGGGTTGGACATAAGGTTTTAATAAGGACTTATGAAAAACATTATGGATCTTCCAAGTCTGAGGAAGATTAAGACGGTAGGCAACAGGATTGATTACTGACAAGATTTTGTAAGGCCCAATAAACTTAGGACCCAACTTCCAGGAGGGAACCTTCAATTTGATATTCTTAGTAGACAACCACACCAGATCACCAACATTCAGGTCCGGACCAGGCACACGTCTCTTATCCGCCACACGCTTATATCTCTCACTCATGCTCTTTAGATTATCCTGAATCTTTTGCCAAATAGATGACAACGACGAGGAGAATCTGTCCTCATCAGGTAAACCAGAAGGACAAAGATCAGGAGCCTCTGACTGGGCTACCTGAACCTCTGCCTCCAATTCAGGATAAAGAGCAGAGACCACCACACCTTCAGCCAAAATGGGACCCGGGTCTTCAAAATTCCCACCTCCCGGAAAACAACGTGACAGGGCATCCGCCTTCACATTCTTAACCCCAGGGCGGAACGTGACAACAAAATTAAACCTGGAAAAGAACAAAGACCATCTGGCCTGTCTCTGGTTCAGACGCTTGGCTGACTCAAAGTAGGCCAGATTCTTATGGTCAGTAAACACGGTAATAGGGTGTCTGGCTCCCTCTAGCCAATGGCGCCATTCCTCAAAAGCCAACTTGATGGCTAACAACTCCCTATCTCCCACATCGTAATTTCTCTCTGCGGAGGAGAGTTTCTTCGAGAAAAAGGCACACGGTCGCCATTTGGCAGGAGAGGGACCCTGAGACAAGACCGCACCCACACCCACCTCAGAAGCATCAACCTCAACTATGAAGGGTAGAGAAATATCAGGTTGTACCAAGATGGGAGCGGAAGCAAAACTCTCCTTGATATTAGAAAAGGTCTTACGTGCATCTACCGACCAGGAGGAAAAATCTACCCCCTTTCTAGTCATATCAGTGAGTGGTTTAACAACAGAGGAATAATTCAAAATAAACTTCCTGTAATAATTGGCAAAGCCCAAAAAACGCATCAGCGCCTTCTGATTCTCAACAAGCTCCCACTCAAGCACAGCGCGGACCTTCTCGGGGTCCATGCGAAAACCAGAAGCGGAGAGAAGAAACCCCAGAAATTGAATTTCTGGAACCGCAAACACACATTTCTCCAGTTTAGCGTACAATTTATTCTCCCGCAGGATAAGAAAGACCTGACGTAAGTGTTCCTTATGAGTTTTGAAATCGGGAGAAAAAATCTAAATGTCATCTAGATACACGAATACAAATTTCCCCATTAAATGATAAAAAATGCTGTTCACAAAATGCTGAAAGACGGCTGGGGCATTCATCAAACCAAAAGGCATAACCAAGTTTTCAAAATGGCCCTCAGGGGTATTGAAGGCCGTCTTCCATTCGTCCCCTTCTCTGACCATGACCAGGTTGTATGCCCCTCTTAGATCGAACTTGGAAAAAACTTTAGCCCCAACAATCTGGTTAAACCGGTCCGGGATCAGAGGAAGCGGATAAGGGTCACGAATTGTGATACTGTTCAGCTCCCTGAAATCCAGACATGGTCTTAAAGAACCATCTTTTTTCTTAACAAAGAAAAAAACAGCGGCAACAGGTGACTTCGAGGGTCGTATGTGTCCCTTTCTCAGACTCTGAGATATAAGCACACATAGCGACCCTTTCAGGTTGGGAGAGATTGTATAAACGAGATTTAGGCAGCTTGGCGCCTGGGGTGAGATTAATAGGGCAATCGTACTCCCTGTGCGGGGCAAGTCCTGAACACCACTCTCAGAGAAGACATCCGAAAATTCAGAGAGAAAAGGTGGTACAGTCTTAGTAGAAACCTCAGAAACAGATGTCGTGAGGCAATTCTCTCTGCAAAAGTCACTCCAACCATTTATTTGCCTCGCTTGCCAATCAATGGTGGGGTTATGTTTAGTGAGCCAGGGTAGCCCCAACACTAGAGGAGTAGGCAACCCGCTAAGGACGAAACATGACACATCCTCAACATGAGCATCACTCACAATCAAACGGATATTGTGAACTATGCCCTTTAACGATTTCTGAGAAAGTGGAGCGGAATCAATAGCAAAAACAGGTATATCCTTTCCCAAAGTGCATACCTGGAAACCATGAGTTATAGCAAATTGATTATCAATGAGATTGACAGCTGCTCCACTATCTACAAAAATCTCTCAAAAAATGTTCTTGCTCTCTAGCGCCACCCTGGCAGGTAGGACAAAACGGGAACTACAAGCAAATGGAAAACCTTCAATTTCCGCATCAAACTTGCCAATGGTAACAGATGGAACATTTTTAAAGGATCTTTTTCTTTTTGTTTCTTTATTACTCTCAAAAAACTGCCTGAATCTCTTAGAGGGACAAACATTTGCCAAATGATTTATACCTCCACAACAGAAACAAACCTTCCCATGAGGGCTGAATCTTCTATTGTCAGAGGCAATCAAACCGAGCTGCATGGGCTCCTGCTCAGAGGGGATTGAGAGCGACTGAGACCCCTGTGCACTGAATGAGACCGCCGCACTGTCCTAGGACTGAGTATGACAGGGAGGAGTGATCTCTCCTCTCTCTCTGACGCCTGTCAATACGAACGGCCCCAGACAGGTCTCTCATGAAAGGCAAATGCATCTTTCAATCCCTCTGAAAGACTATGGCAAAATTGCCTTCGGAGTGCAGCATCATTCCAACCAGTATCAGCTGCCCATTTCCGAAATTCTGAGCAGTATATCTCTGAGGATTGTTTACCCTGACATAAAAAACGTAGTCTAGACTCAGCCAGAGCAATGCGATCCGGATCATCATATATCTGACCCAGGGCTAAAAATAATTCATCCACTGAACGGAGGGGCTGTGCCCCCACCGGCAGCGAAAAGGCCCAAGACTGAGCGTTATCCCTGAGCAGCGAGATGATGATCCCCACCCTCTGTTCCTCATCACCAGAGGAATGGGGAAGTAGGCGAAAATGGAGTTTGCAAGCCTCTCTAAAACGCACAAAATTCTCACTACCCCCAGAGAACGTATCCGGGAGCGAGATCTTAGGCTCAGAACAAACTCCATGAACGCAAGCTGAACCGGTCACTTAAAACTGAGAAAGAGTCTTACGGAGATCTGCTACCTCCAATGAAAGACCCTGCATGCGTTCAGTCAAAAGTGAAACCGGATCCATGCTTGAGACGGTTTGGGCGGTTTATAATGTCACGGAAGGTGTGCAGGAAACTAGAAAACACAATGAATATACGACTGACTGGATCCAAAACTAAGGAACAAAAAGGGAGAGCCCTGCATCAGAACTGTCTCTCTCCCTGGCTGCTCAGCCTATGCGAAAATCCCAATGGTAGATGATCGCATATCCTCGTACCTCGACTGTATAACACCTGAACACACTATAATAGTGAGGGGACACGACCACCGGCTCCCTACACTAGATACGGAGGGAGTCAGGGTCACCTGGGATCCAGCAAACAGAAAAACACATTAATGAACAAAACTGATCTTGTAGAAGACTCAGAAGTAGGAACAGCATGCACACACTCCAGGAAGGAATATAAACCGCAAAGTGATGCACAATGGGAAAGGATTTAAAGGGATGCAATCAGTGCAACTACATGACAGCTGAGAGAGGCTAACGAGATGAGAAAATGAAAGCAAAACAAAGGAACCTCAAGGAGGAGGTTGTAGACGTCTGTCAGAGCTTCTCAGATGTCTGGTGGTGACACCTGGCGCATGTGCTGAATTTGGTGGTGCAGAAGTTCATTCACAACTACCCCGACATGTCAGAGCTGCTGCATAAAGTGCAGGCCGTCTGTTCGCGCTTCCGGCGTTCACATCCTGCCGCTGCTCGCCTGTCTGCACTACAGCGTAACTTCGGCCTTCCCGCTCACCGCCTCATATGCGACGTGCCCACCAGGTGGAACTCCACCTTGCACATGCTGGACAGACTGTGCGAGCAGCAGCAGGCCATAGTGGAGTTTCAGCTGCAGCACGCACGGGTCAGTCGCACTGCGGAACAGCACCACTTCACCACCAATGACTGGGCCTCCGTGCGAGACCTGTGTGCCCTGTTGCGCTGTTTCGAGTACTCCACCAACATCGCCAGTGGCGATGACGCCATTATCAGCGTTACCATACCACTTCTATGTCTCCTTGAGAAAACACTTAGGGCGATGATGGAAGAGGAGGTGGCCCAAGAGGAGGAGGAGGAGGAGGAAGAGGGGTCATTTTTAGCACTTTCAGGCCAGTCTCTTCGAAGTGACTCGGAGGGAGGTTTTTTGCAACAGCAGAGGCCAGGTACAAATGTGGCCAGCCAGGGCCCACTACTGGAGGAGGAGGAGGATGAGGATGAAGCATGGTCACAGCGGGGTGGCACCCAACGCAGCTCGGGTCCATCACTGGTGCGTGGCTGGGGGGAAACGCAGGACGATGATGATACGCCTCCCACAGAGGACAGCTTGTCCTTACCTCTGGGCAGCCTGGCACACATGAGCGACTACATGCTGCAGTGCCTGCGCAACGACAGCAGAGTTGCCCACATTTTAACATGTGCGGACTACTGGGTTGCCACCCTGCTGGATCCACGCTACAAAGACAATGTGCCCACCTTACTTCCTGCACTGGAGCGTGATAGGAAGATGCGCGAGTACAAGCGCACGTTGGTAGACGCGCTACTGAGAGCATTCCCAAATGTCACAGGGGAACAAGTGGCAGGCCAAGGCAGAGGAGGAGCAAGAGGTCGCCAAGGCAGCTGTGTCACAGCCAGCTCCTCTGAGGGCAGGGTTAGCATGGCAGAGATGTGGAAAAGTTTTGTCAACACGCCACAGCTAACTGCACCACCACCTGATACGCAACGTGTTAGCAGGAGGCAACATTTCACTAACCTGGTGGAACAGTACGCGTGCACACCCCTCCACGTACTGACTGATGGTTCGGCCCCATTCAACTTCTGGGTCTCTAAATTGTCCACGTGGCCAGAGCTATCCTTTTATGCCTTGGAGGTGCTGGCCTGCCCGGCGGCCAGCGTTTTGTCTGAACGTGTATTCAGCACGGCAGGGGGCGTCATTACAGACAAACACAGCCGCCTGTCTACAGCCAATGTGGACAAGCTGACGTTCATAAAAATGAACCAGGCATGGATCCCACAGGACCTGTCCATCCCTTGTGCAGATTAGACATTAACTACCTCCCCTTAACCATATATTATTGTACTCCAGGGCACTTCCTCATTCAATCCTATTTTTTTTTCATTTTACCATTATATTGCGGGCAACCCAAAGTTCAATGAACCTCTTCTCTGTCTGGGTGCCGGGGCCTAAATATATGACAATGGACTGTTAGTGGTGGTTGACGTGAAGCCAGATTCTCTGCTGACATGAAGCCAGATTCTCTGTTACGGGACCTCTCTCCTCTGCCTGGGCCTAAATTTCTGACAATGGACTGTTCCAGTGTTGGGTGACGTAAAGCATGATTCTCTGCTATGACATGAAGCCTGATTCTCTGCTATGACATCCAGACTGATTCTCTGCTGACATGAAGCCAGATTCTGTTACGGGACCTCTCTCCTCTGCCTGGGTGCCGGGGCCTAAATATGACAATGGACTGTTACAGTGGTGGTTGACATGAAGCCAGATTCTCTGCTATGGGACCTCTCTCCAATTGATATTGGTTAATTTTTATTTATTTTATTTTTATTCATTTCCCTATCAACATTTGTTTGCAGGGGATTTACCTACATGTTGCTGCCTTTTGCAGCCCTCTAGCCCTTTCCTGGGCTGTTTTACAGCCTTTTTAGTGCCGAAAAGTTCGGGTCCCCATTGACTTTAATGGGGTCCGGGTTCGGGACGAAGTTCGGGTCGGGTTCGGATCCCGAACCCGAACATTTCCGGGAAGTTCAGCCGAAATTCTCGAACCCGAACATCCAGGTGTTCGCTCAACTCTAATAGTTACTAATAACATGATATTCCAGAATCAGTTACTATTAGACTGACTTACCCCATATTTAATAAGATTCAGCCCTTAGCAACCAGTCTGCATAAGACTGCAATCTCACTATTCAGTTAAGATGGCCGCCACTGCCCTCATCCTGAGGCTAATCCTGCCTGCCCTCACTAGCCAGTAACAATAGCCCCCCAAAAGTGTCAGTAACCAGAGCCCTCCCCCTAAAGGGTTAATCTCCTGCAGCACAAAGGGGTCCTCTTACCACATGTTGCTGTCATTTATACACTGAGCAGACGGCAGATCTCCCTTCCCTGGTCTGCTCTGCTCCAACTCTGCATTCTCCAGCTCTGCTGAGTAAGGGAGCGTCTGCCAAGCGCAGGGACAGGGAGAAGTGCACACAGCCCAGGCACTGTTATCAGCTGCTGAAGAGGACCTGGCTTTAATCATTTACTTACAGTCCCTGGCTCTCAGTCCCTGGGTCTCGAATTGCAAAAGTTTTTCGAACCAAGTCACTTCTGTTGTGCACTGTTTGTTACTTAGCACAACTGCTAGAGATCAGAACATAGTCTAATCTCTTATGAGTGTTGTGTGTAGCTGAGAAGAAGGTGTAGTCTCTGTCGGCAGGGTGGAGCAACCTCCACGAGTCCACCAGGTTGACATCCGCTAGATAAGTGTTGACATGGCCCAAAGCTGCCTGGGTCAGCTGAGAAGAGCCGTCAGAAGCATCAACCATAGGATTCAGTGTAACATTAAGATCTCCTCTGATTAGTCTTATACCTTCAGCAAAAAAACTTTTTTAACGTATTGACAATCCATTTTGATTGGCCTCGATTGGGGCTATATAGACTGGCTAAGGTCACTACCTGGGTACCTATTGAGCCTTTCACAAAGACGTAGCGGCCCTCTGGGTCAGATTGTGTACATGTGAATTTGAAAGGGACTCTCTTAGATATTGCTATACCCACTCCACTAGCTGCCTTACTGAATGCGCTGGTAAACCAGTGTTGGAAGTATGTTCTTGGGAGTGTGGGTATATGCTCTGACTTAAAGTGCAGTTCTTGGAGGAAACAGATGTACGTGTGAGGTGTGTTTTTTTTTTTTTTTTTTTTTTTAAGCATACGGATGACCTGTGACTTCCTCTGTGGGGTGTCAAATCCTCTTACATTGAAGAAAGTACATTTAATCAGTGCCATATTGGTGTCCGTGAGATGACCTTAGAGAGAGTAGTATTTTGGACCTATGCGTGTGACCAGGGAAACAGGGTATAACAAGGAACAACCATATCAACTGGAAAATGGAGTAAATCTCAATCATAAATGGCAGGTGGCTCGTGCCGAGCGCGCAGCCCAGTAGAAGGAGGCAAAGCGCAAATGGCCCAAGCAAGCCTGATGTGAAGCGCTTGCACCAGGTTTGCGCTATAAGATCCCTGGTGAATGCCAGATGGAAAGGCAGGCAAATGGCCATATAGGGGGGGTAAGCCAACTTACTCTGAGTTATAGCAAACGATATAGTAAAATAAAACATAAACCACATCAACCTAGCCAGTGGATGGATAGCCTGTCGATCCAGGGGACCGCTCATAAGAGCAGCAACCCCGGGCCGCGAGGCCATTGTTGCATGTAGAACAAACATATAGAATGGGGCTATAGATCACCTCTCATGTAAGTGCGGTGCTAACGTCGAGGCGACCCTCAAGCGGCCCATCTGCGGGGTCCCAGCCGTGACCCAAAAGCCACCCACCTATGGCCTGTCGATCCAGGGGACCGCCGAATAGCTGGGCCCCTGGATCGCGAGGCCACAATGCATATACTGTGTAAAATACAAAAAAGGCACATTTTGTATCGGCGTATACTTGCATGCTGGCGTTGTGGTAATGCCTGGACGGCGGGCTAGCATGCCTAACAGCCACTGTCTTTGAGTGAGGTAGTGACTATAAAGCGGGTTTTGAGGCCTTATGGCCTATAGTTGGTCTTCCTTTTCGTCACGGCCTTGGTCCACCGCTGCTCTTCTGGTAATTCCGGCAGTGGAACTCCCGTGTCTGCTGAAGGGAGCCATGATGGAATGTCCAACGGGGTTGTTTGAGGCAGGGTCCAAGCTGTCGGTAGGTCCGCTGGTGTCCGAATTGTACAGTCGTGGCCAAAAGTTTTGAGAATTCCATAAATATTGGAAATAGGAAAAGTTGCTGCTTAAGTTTTTATAATAGCAATTTGCATATACTCCAGAATGTTATGAAGAGTGATCAGATGAATTGCATAGTCCTTCTTTGCCATGAAAATTAACTTAATCCCCCAAAAAACACTGCATTTCATTGCTGTCATTAAAGGACCTGCTGAGATCATTTCAGTAATCGTCTTGTTAACTCAGATGAGAATGTTGACAAGCACAAGGCTGGAGATCATTATGTCAGGCTGGTTGGGTTAAAATGGCAGACTTGACCTGTTAAAAGGAGGGTGATGCTTTAAATCATTGCTCTTCCGTTGTTAACCATGGTGACCTGCAAAGAAACGCGTGCAGCCATCATTGCGTTGCATAAAAATGGCTTCACAGGCAAGGATATTGTGGCTACTAAGATTGCACCTCAATCAACAATTTATAGGATCATCAAGAACTTCAAGGAAAGAGGTTCAATTCTTGTTAAGAAGGCTTCAGGGCGTCCAAGAAAGTCCAGCCAGCGCCAGGATCGTCTCCTAAAGAGGATTCAGCTGCGGGATCGGAGTGCCACCAGTGCAGAGCTTGCTCAGGAATGGCAGCAGGCAGGTGTGAGCGCATCTGCACGCACAGTGAGGTGAAGACTTTTGGAAGATGGCCTAGTGTCAAGAAGGGCAGCAAAGAAGCCACTTCTCTCCAAAAAAAACATCAGGGACAGATTGATCTTCTGCAGAAAATATGGTGAATGGACTGCTGAGGACTGGGGCAAAGTCATATTCTCCGATGAAGCCTCTTTCCGATTGTTTGGGGCATCAGGAAAAAGGCTTGTCCAGAGAAGAAAAGGTGAGCGCTACCATCAGTCCTGTGTCATGCCAACAGTAAAGCATCCTGAGACCATTCATGTGTGGGGTTGCTTCTCATCCAAGGAAGTGGGCTCACTCACAATTTTGCCCAAAAACACAGCCATGAATAAAGAATGGTACCAAAACACCCTCCAACAGCAACTTCTTCCAACAACAGTTTGGTGAAGAACAATGCATTTTCCATCATGATGGAGCACCGTGCCATAAGGCAAAAGTGATAACTAAGTGGCTCGGGGACCAAAACGTTGACATTTTGGGTCCATGGCCTGGAAACTCCCCAGATCTTAATCCCATTGAGAACTTGTGGTCAATCCTCAAGAGGCGGGTGGACAAACAAAAACCCACTAATTCTGACAAACTCCAAGAAGTGATTATGAAAGAATGGGTTGCTATCAGTCAGAAATTGGCCCAGAAGTTGATTGAGAGCATGCCCAGTCGGATTGCAGAGGTCCTGAAAAAGAAGGGCCAACACTGCAAATACTGACTCTTTGCATAAATGTCATGTAATTGTTGATAAAAGCCTTTGAAACGTATGAAGTGCGTGTAATTATATTTCACTACATCACAGAAACAACTGAAACAAAGATCTAAAAGCAGTTTAGCAGCAAACTCTGTGAAAACTAATATTTCTCATTCTCAAAACTTTTGGCCACGACTGTACATCTCTTGCCCTCTGAGGAAAAAGTAAGTCCGAAGGGGAATAACCATTTATAGGTAATTTTAATGGCCCTCAGGTAGTCAGTGAGCGGTCTCAGGGCCCTTCGCTTGTTCAAAGTTGAGGGCGCTAGGTCCTGGAACAGGAGAATCTTGGCCCCTTCATAGATAGGTTACTTGTGCTCTCTAGCAGCTTTAAGAATTGCTGCAGTGTCCACATACCGCAGTAGGCCGCAGACTACGTCTCTCGGGTCATTGTCCCTGGGCTTCGGTCTGAGCGCTATTTCGGCCGCTCTGTCGGCTCCCTCTAGGCCGGAGAAAATGGCGGCTGCCGCTTCTGGTAACTCTTCGTGTAATACCTGCTCTGGGAGACCTCGCAGACGGATATTCTTCCTTCTACTGCAGTTCTCCTGATCTTCTATCAGAGCGTAAGCATTGTCCAGTGAGTTAGCATATGCAGCGCTGTTATCACCCAGGAATTTCTCCATATCTTGAGCACCTCTATCTTGTCTGGGAGGCTCTGGTTGGTTTGTCTCTGGGAATATACTTTCCAACTTTTCCCATTCTTTATCTGGCTAGGTAGCGAAATTTACCAGTTTGCTGGTTCACATGGAGAGGAGCTCTCTCACATGCGCCTGGCTCAGTCGGCAGTCAAGCTCCGCCCCATAGTAGTTATATTCTTGCACATAGGAGCAGTATTATAGTAGTTATATTCTTGTACATAGGAACAGTATTATAGCAGTTATATTCTTGTACATAGGAGGCAGTATTATAGTAGTTATATTCTTGTACATAGGAGCAGTATTATAGTAGTTATATTCTTGTACATAGGAGCAGTATTATAGTAGTTATATTCTTGTACATAGGAGCAGTATTATAGTAGTTATTGTCTTGTACATAGGAGGCAATATTATAGTAGTTATTTCTTGTACATAGGAGCAGTATTATAGTAGTTATATTCTTGTACATAGGAGGCAGTATTATAGTAGTTATATTCTTGTACATAGAAGGCAGTATTATAGTAGTTATATTTCCGTACATAGGAGGCAGTATTATAGGTAGGGGGCCATTTTAGGGTCTTACAGGGACGGTAATTGGATTGGGAAGATTGTGCCTTTCTTCTTAAAAAATACATTTAAAAAAATGTTGGAAAGCTTCTACAATTACTAAGGCCTCTTTCACACGAGCGTCATGTTTTTTGCCCGGATAAGATGCGGGTGCGTAGCGGGAAAATGCGCGATTTTTCTGCGCGAGTGCAAAACATTGTAATGCGTTTTGCACACGCGTGAGAAAAATCGGCATGTTTGGTACCCAAACCCGAACTTCTTCACAGAAGTTCGGGTTTAGGTTAGGTGTTCTGTAGATTGTATTATTTTCCCTTATAACATGGTTATAAGGGAAAATAATAGCTTTCTTAATACAGAATGCATAGTACAATAGGGCTGGAGGGGTTAAAAAAAATAAAAAAAAATTTAACTCTCCTTAATCCACTTGATCGCGCAGCCCGGCTTCTCTTCTGTCTTCTTTCTTCACGACCTGGGTAAAGGACCTGTGGTGACGTCACTGCGCTCATCACATGATCTTTTACCATGGTGATGGATCATGTGACGGACTATGTGATGAGCGCAGTGACATCATCACAGGTCCTGAAGAAAGAAGACAAGAGAAACCGGGCTGCGCGATCAAGTGGATTAAGGTGAGTTAAATTATTTTTAATTTTTTTAACCCCTCCAGCCCTATTGTACTATGCATTCTGTATTCAGAATGCTATTATTTTCCTTTATAACCATGTTATAAGGGAAAATAATAATGATTGGGTCTCCATCCCGATCGTCACCTAGCAACCGTGCGTGAAAATCGCACCGCATACGCACTTGCTTGCGGATGCTTGCGATTTTCACGAGGTCCCATTCACTTCTATGGGGCCTGCGTTGCGTGAGAACACACAAAATAGAGCTTGCTGCGATTTTCATGCAACGCACAAGTGATGCGTGAAAATCACCGCTCATGTGCACAGCCCCATAGAAATAAATGGGTCCTGATTCAGTGCGGGTGCAATGCATTCACCTCCCGCATCGCATCCGCGTGGAAAACTTGCCCGTGTGAAAGGGGCCTAAGTGTATAATAAGCTTATTATCCAGTGTAGCTGTCAGCGTATAAAGGTTCTACTACTGTCATCTGAGTACTTTTTTTATTTGGGTTAAAAGTATTCATATCAGGATCGATTCTTCAGACGGATTCCTTAGAATTGGTCCTTTAAACTAATTTCAAGAAATTCCCTGATCTCTAGTTATTACAATTGTGCCATTACCCATTCTACAACTAGAGGGCCAGATGGAGACCAGTCCTCGATGGCAGCCCCATAAATAACTATATTGTGTGTATTTTCATATAGGGCTAATCTGGTCCCAGTTTATTCCTTTGGAGAGAACAAGGCTTATAAGCAAATTTTGTTTGAAGAAGATTCTTGGGGCCTATGGCTACAGAGAAAGTTCCAGAAACGCATTGGATTTGCTCCATGTTTGTTCTATGGTTGTGGGTTCTTCTCCGCAGACAGCTGGGGCTTTGTGCCCTATCCCACTCCCATCACTACTGTGGGTGAGTCATACGTATCTATATGCAACATCTAATATATTGTGTTAAGCTGTCAGATATGGATGGACAGTTTAGGACCGTTCGATTGCTTAGAGTGGATAAATATGGAAGCTTATTGATTTCATTGTAGCAAAGGGTCAACAATTCTACAGTGTCCGAGGCCGATTGGTGTAAGAATGGGCCATGCTACATATTTACTTGCTGTTGCCTGGGACAACATTTGGGATGGTTCACAATCACACTTTATATCTAGCTGGTGTAAAGCTATCTACTGACCACCAACAAGGCTTGTTCCCCACTCATAGGCTTCCACCTAGCCCAGCTGCTGACATTTATGGAATCATTTTTAAGTTGAAATGTCCTCTGGTCATCTATTGGCCACCACCTGGCACTCAAGAAGTAGATCATGATGGACTGTTTGGCCGTCTCCAATGTCTACCGGCAAGTCCGTCTGCAATTCTCCAACCTTGATGAAGGTATAATTTTTTATTTTATTATTATTTCCCCTCCAGTTGGAGAACCCATCGCAGTCCCTAAAATAGAGCAGCCGACTCAGAAGGATGTGGACCTCTACCACGGCATGTACCTGACCTCTCTTCAGAAGCTCTTTGACAAATACAAGACAGAGTTTGGATTGTCGGAGTCTGATGTGTTGGAAATCATATGAAGCTGCTTCTGACTACGACCAAACCACGTTCTACAAAAAAATGCAATAAATGAATAGAGAAGTCGATGTAAATATATGATTGTCTCTTCTAAAAGGTACTGGACACTTTTTTTTTTTTAATTTTTTTATTTTTTTATTTCTCAATATTTTATTTTTATTTTTTTCCAGTAACAAAGAGAACAAACAACATTTCAGTGGACGCAGCCACAGTATTACATTGTTGTACAATTTAAGCCTCAGAACTCCCCATGAACACAATGGGGAGTAGAGATTATCACAAATGTCAGTTAGCCACGGGTCAAGCTCCACTGCACCCGCATTGGATGCTGCCAAACGTGGAGCTCAGCCATTAGACCACAACTTCTAGTATGTTCAGATGTTTTCAAAATGTCCACAAAATAAATATAAAATGAGAACAATAAAGCATAACAGTAAAACCAACTCTCTCCTTGTCAGTGTGCTTGTTTCATTTTGGTTATAACAGTATGTCTCCACTGTTTCGGTTTCAGTTTTTAGATCTAGGGTGTTTAAACCAGGGTCACCCCATACATTCTCCACCTTGCTTCTATTTATAAGTGTGTCTGGTAACATGTTCATATTGGCATGTCAAATTAAGGCTTCTGTATACTTCTTCTAACTTTGGGGGAGCCAACTCTTTCCAGTGGCGAGTGCAGGGGTGTATCTATCACAAGGCAAACAAGGCATTTGCCTAGGGCGGCACTTGCCAATGGGGCGGCAAAATGCCTTGTTTGCTTAGTGATAGTTGCACAATATGCTAAATAATTTTTTTGCCCCTTGTCCGATCCGATCCTTCACTATGCTAGCGGCATCGCCGGCTAAACGTAGTAGTTCTGGTGTCTATATCATGTCTCTGCAGGCTTTTCAATGTAAACACTGCCTTTTCAGAAAAAAGGCAGTATTTACATTACTGTCTATGAATACCTCTAGTGGCCACTCATCAGAGGTGCTTCCTAGTCCAGTGTTACACAACGTGTAACGCATGCGCTATAGCCTCCCAATGCTTTCCTAGGCTGATATATACTCAGACTCTGCACATTTTTGTGTGGGAAGGCGGGATCCAGGGGGCCCAAGTAAATTCTTGCCCAGGGTCCAATCAATATTAAAGATATTAAAATAATAGATGCAACATTTGGTACAGAAAACACAAAATATTGGCCTTCGTTATTCACTTTTAAATACAGAAAGGAAGATGTGAAGCTCTAACAGGAAAGGGTGGAGCCTAAAGAGGAAGGGGTGGGGTTTACAGAGGAAGGGGTTTGTCACTGACAGGAAGGGGTGGGTCAAATTTACATTAGGGGGGTGCCCGAGTTTAGTCTTGCCTAGGGCAGCACAAAACCAAGATACACCACTGGGCGAGTGATCACCAATTTGGCACTTAAAACTATATGGCCAATTGGTGGTCTTATTGAGGTCGGAAATTGGTGGATATTTGTTGGAACCGATTAAAATTGACGTCTATGATACAGCTTTGATGCTAAGATGTTCCTTGATATCTTGAACTGAATCAGCCTGGGTCTGCTTGATATACAAATGAGGACCATCAAAGGGTTCTTGTGGCGGGACACTGAATAGAAGATCTGCCAGGACTGTCATGTCCTGAGGCAAGCCTGACCCCCTGCTGGCATTTACTGCCCACACCTGTGTCAGCAAGGACATATATGCTGGGATGGAGGCAGGGGTATATGATAGAACTTTCTTCCTGTGTAATCATCTGCACTAACCTAGCCCACAAGTAGGAGCAATGGTGACCTCTGGGACAAGACTAGCCTTTCTGGACTCTACAATCAAGAATGTGATTCGCTGAGACCTGCTGGAGAGGAGTGTTCTGAGTACAGAGAAAAACCCATGGCATGTGTGACTGAGAGAATGGTGTAGCTAGCTCAAGGATCCTGACCCCCTCCAATCCCCTCTCCCATTCCCTTAATTGTATTAGAATGTAGGTATATCCCTATTTGTAAATAAATCCAACACTGAGTTGAGATACAGTTGTTCTTTAGTAATTTAAGGCACCTGTAAAGCAGAGCAATTTCTACATTTGGCACCCCAGAAAGTGTGGAAATTCCTAAATCCACATAGAGCAATTCTGTCTTATAGGTTCTAATTCAGCAATCTACCAGCCTTGTTACCTTGTATATAATATCTGGCTTTTGTACAAGATGAGGCCTTCTCATAGTTAAATGAGAAAAGATTACGTAATTTCTCTCTGTTGCAATTTCAGCTGTTCGTTCCCTCATTGGCTGCTGTTTAAGTTGTTCTAGGGAGGCTAGTTTGGTTACGATTATCATTCATGTTTTTCTCCTGATGGCCAATTTTAATCATGAGACCCCTAATATATGCTTTAAGCACTTGCCAAACTATTTATGGGTCCACAACAGAGCATGTAATACATTTTAAGTATTCTTCTATGGCCTCTTTTATTTCTTGAGTATTTTTTGTGACTCGTTATAAAAGTATTTCTCTATACTAGTGCCCTTTGTGTTTGGGATTGTTCCTTTATAGTTAAGGTTATTGGGGCATGGTCCGACTATTGTATGAGACCTATTGTGGTGGACAGTGACTGAAATAGGGTATTGCGATCCACCAAAAACCGGTCTAAACGCGAGTAGGACGCATGTGTAGGGGAAAAATAAGTGTAGTCCCTTTCTGTACTGTTACGCCCGCCAGATATCAAAAAGTCCCTCTGTGTGTAGAACCCAGTACAAGCCTTTCTCTATTCGACGACAAGAGTTGTTGGGTTGCCCTTTTTCATGCCATTTACCTTCTTTGACTGTTCGCAGGAAATTCAGTTGATGTGCATTAGGGGCATATAGGTTTACTAGGGTATATACTATATTGTTAATTGAGCATACCAAGATAATGTATCTACCTTTACGGTCAATATAACGAGGAAAACCTCCGTTATAAATCGTTAACATATATTCAAAAAGATAGGAGAAGACAGTGACTCCAACAAGTCTAGGTTATGGGTAATTAAAAGTGTCAGGAAAGACCTTCCTCAATGATGTATATTAAAAACCTTAAGAAGGTCATGTGAATGTATTAGGTATTTAGAATTAATGTTTAAGGTTGTGATATTCATCTGCAGTACCACAGTGCCATCTGGAGGCAGATGGACAATATATTATTTTATCATTTGTTTTATACCATGCAAAGGTTAATATGACATCATTGTGTTATTAGCATGCAAATACATCCACCTTACCTGATTGGAAATCCGTAATCTAGAAGGGGATGTATCTTTGATAAGGTTGGGAATAATTACTTGTGTGCAGAGCATCAGGGGATCCATTCATTCAATCAAAACCAAAAGAAAAACTCAAAACTTTACCAGAAAAACTTGGATTATTTTTTGTACTAATAGGAAAGTTCTTGAGAACTGGTCCCATCTGAACTCTGTCTACCTTTGACCCGGTAACGTATATTGTGTTTACTGCTCGTGATATAAGATATTTCCCTCGGTATATAGTCAAGAGTCCCCATACTGTGGGAATATATAGTGTTAGGTGCCTCCATAATGCTGATTATTCTCTTGGCAAAGATGCATATTGTTAATGGAAGATCTGACATTATTTGAAAAGAGGACTAAATCCTTGGAAAGTAATTTTCCATAGTCTGATTGCCGAGCTGAATATTTTATCATATTAATATCATATATTTTTGATTGGTAACAGGAAAACAGTCAAGGGATAAAATTTATTTCCCTGTTTAATCCGTGTTTTATTGTTATAGCCTGTTTGATAAACAGAAGATCCTAAGTTTCTCCTGGTATATAAGTTACTGGACTTTTTGTTAAAAGTATAACCTAAGCATGTTGTCATAAGTAACTTAAAATTGTTCTGTGCTGGTGAGATAGAGGTGTGTTAGCACCACCGTGTGGTACATTTTGGGTATTATTTTATAACTTTATCATTTGTTTTGCAGTTGTATTGATTTTATATTCTTTGTTTGTTTTATAATAAACGACATGTATATATTTTGCATATACAATTGTCCCTTTGTTTCACTGCTTGCACAAATCAAATTAAGATACTCGATAAAAGATCTTAGAGGCGTTTATGTCCACCTGAAGGATCATATAATTTTATATATATATATATATATATATATATATATATATATATATATATATATATGTGTGTGGTAAAATCACAGCAAGGTTTTTTGTGTGTGTATATATGTGTGTGTGTGTGTGTGTGTGTATATATATATAAAACGTAGCAGCACACTACTGAATGCACTAAGACTGAGTGAACAGGTGAATGTGTGAACAGGGTCAAATACACGACTCTAATACTATTAAGCAGGGAAGAAGCTCTCAGCGCATATTATTGATCAAAAATATGTTGGGCCCATCTACCACATGTCAAGGTAGCTTTTTGTCAGATAGGACCTACTCTAACACGGAGTGTCCAGCTCTATTGTTACTCTGATTAAAAGACCAAGGGGTGGAGGATGGGCGGGGAGTTGGACACTCTGTGTTAGAGTAGGTCCCATCTGACAAGAAGCTACCTTGACGTGTGGTAGATGGGCCTGACATATTTTTGATCAATAATATGCGCTAAGAGCTTCTTCCCTGCTTAATAGTAAGTATTGGAGTCATGTATTTGCACTAAGACTGAGTGAACAGGTCAATGTGTGAACAGGGTCATTCAGTAGTGTGCTGCTACGATTTTTGTTTTTCTACATTGTTGCATGGTAGCTTGCACCTGCGATTGTCTCTGGAGGTGCTGTTCCGTTTTTCGGTGTATGTGTGTGTGTGTGTGTGTGTGTGTGTATATACAGTACAGACCAAAAGTTTGGACACACCTTCTCATTCAAAGAGTTTTCTTTATTTTCATGACTGAAAATTGTAGATTCACACTGAAGGCATCAAAACTATGAATTAACACATGTGGAATTATATACATAACAAAAAAGTGTGAAACAACTGTAAATATGTCATATTCTAGGTTCTTCAAAGTAGCCACCTTTTGCTTTGATTACTGCTTTGCACACTCTTGGCATTCTCTTGATGAGCTTCAAGAGGTAGTCACCTGAAATGGTCTTCCAACAGTCTTGAAGGAGTTCCCAGAGATGCTTAGCACTTGTTGGCCCTTTTGCCTTCACTCTGCGGTCCAGCTCACCTCAAACCATCTCTATTGGGTTCAGGTCCGGTGACTGTGGAGGCCAGGTCATCTGGCGCGGCACCCCATCACTCTCCTTCATGGTCAAATAGCCCTTACACAGCCTGGAGGTGTGTTTGGGGGTCATTGTCCTGTTGAAAAATAAATGATGGTCCAACTAAACGCAAACCGGATGGAATAGCATGCCGCTGCAAGATGCTGTGGTAGCCATGCTGGTTCAGTATGCCTTCAATTTAGAATAAATCCCCAACAGTGTCACCAGCAAAGCACCCCCACACCATCACACCTCCTCCTCCATGCTTCACGGTGGGAACCAGGCATGTAGAGTCCATCCGTTCACCTTTTCTGCGTCGCACAAAGACACAGTGGTTGGAACCAAAGATCTCAAATTTGGACTCATCAGACAAAAGCACAGATTTCCACTGGTCTAATGTCCATTCCTTGTGTTCTTTAGCCCAAACAAGTCTCTTCTGCTTGTTGCCTGTCCTTAGCAGTGGTTTCCTAGCAGATATTCTACCATGAAGGCCTGATTCACACAGTCTCCTCTTAGCAGTTGTTCTAGAGATGTGTCTGCTGCTAGAACTCTGTGTGGCATTGACCTGGTCTCTAATCTGAGCTGCTGTTAACCTGCGATTTCTGAGGCTGGTGACTCGGATGAACTTATCCTCTGCAGCAGAGGTGACTCTTGGTCTTCCTTTCCTGGGGCGGTCCGCATGTGAGCCAGTTTCTTTGTAGCGCTTGATGGTTTTTGTGACTGCACTTGGGGACACTTTCAAAGTTTTCCCAATTTTTCGGACTGACTGACCTTCATTTCTTAAAGTAATGATGGCCACTCGTTTTTCTTTACTTAGCTGCTTTTTTCTTGCCATAATACAAATTCTAACAGTCTATTCAGTAGGACTATCAGCTGTGTATCCACCTGACTTCTCCACAACGCAACTGATGGTCCCAACCCCATTTATAAGGCAAGAAATCCCACTTATTAAACCTGACAGGGCACACCTGTGAAGTGAAAACCATTTCAGGTGACTACCTCTTGAAGCTCATCAAGAGAATGCCAAGAGTGTGCAAAGCAGTAATCAAAGCAAAAGGTGGCTACTTTGAAGAACCTAGAATATGACATATTTTAAGTTGTTTCACACTTGTTTGTTATGTATATAATTCTACATGTGTTAATTCATAGTTTTGATGCCTTCAGTTTGAATCTACAATTTTAATAGTCATGAAAATAAAGAAAACTCTTTGAATGAGAAGGTGTGTCCAAACTTTTGGTCTGTACTGTAATATATATAATCAAAAAAATGGGCAGCACTCCCATGAAGTATAAAAAAAAATACAAAAAAACTTTATTTACCCAAGCAGGACATGCGACGTTTCGGCTCTATGCTGAAGCCTTTCTCAAGCGGTGTATACAGACAAAAGGCCAAGTATATATAGCAGTGCTAATTCATAACAATTTACATAACATGTGTAACCAATTCATAGTAGTTTAACAAATAATCACAAAATACTACAGTGCAACAACACAATAATAAAATTATCAGTGTCTCATGATCATATTGTATGTAACAGTAATTAAAGTGCAGTCAAAAAATACAATCCATACAATAAAAAGCCATGTGCAATCAATAATATAAAGTGCCAAGTGCTTACTAGAAGGTATTGCAAACGGAGGGTGAAGGAGAAGTAAAGAGGCGAATGGCTGCCATCCATGGTATCGCGTGCAGTCCGGCGTGCCTCGAGCGCAACAGCGCATGTCGACCTTTTGTCCTATAAAGAAATTGCGTTGTCGGGCACCCCTATCATACCACACCTTCTGTCGCCCTTGGGCCGCCTGGAGGTTGTCTTTGACTGCCCGTGCCAGCTGCTCCATGCGGTCCCGAAGCTCCAGTACGTATGATAAGATTGGGGTCCCTTCATTATCTCTTTCCCCCTCGCAGTGCTCCCTGATGAGATCAAGGGGCCCTCGCACCTTTCTCCCATATAGAAGCACGAAGGGGGAGAACCTAGTTGATTCCTGCGGTACCTCCCTATAGGCAAATAGGAGGTGCGGTAGGAATCGTTCCCAGTCTCTGTATTCGCTGGTGAAAGTCGTAAGCATTTGCTTCAAGGTTCCATTGAAGCGCTCACAGAGGCCGTTAGTCTGGGGATGGTAGGGTGAACTAAGTAGCAATTTAATACGGCAGACCTTCCACAGCTGTTGTGTGAGTTCTGCAGTAAATTGTGTGCCTCTGTCCGAGAGGATTTCCTTGGGAAACCTGACTCGGGAGAAAATCTGCACCAGAGCGGTAGCTACAGTGTCTGCCTGTATGTTTGACAGAGCCACTGCCTCTGCATAGCGAGTAGCCTAGTCCACCACGGTAAGTATGTACTTCTTACCGGATGGACTAGGGTTGGCGAGGGGTCCCACAAGGTCAATGGCTATCCTGCTGAAGGGTTCTTCAATAATTGGCAGGGGTACCAACTGAGCCTTCGGGTGATTTCCCTCCCCCCTGTTTCCCCACTCACTGGCACACATCGCAGGTTCGGCAGTAAGTCCGTACGTCTGCGTGTACACCAGGCCAAAAGAAGGTCTGGGTTACCAGGTGTAATGTACGGGTTACTCCTAAGTGCCCAGCCAAGGGAATCAGGAATCCGGGTTCCACACTGGAGACGGAGCGTGAGAAAGAGAGACCACATCCAAGGGAAATAAATGGATGAAATTTAATTTTGATTGAGTGGAAATATGGGAAAAGTTATTAAAGCAGAAGGATCGAAGGAAAGGGCCAATTAAAGACAAATTTTAGAAATTTAAGTCCCTGTCACCTATGCAGAGCAGGGGTTTTTCATCACCAGAAATGGGTTAATGTCACCACCAATGGAACTGATTATTTTCTAAAATTTAAGTCCCTGTCACCTATGCAGAGCAGGGGTTTATTCATGTAAAAAATTGTAAAATGTCAACCCAAGAATGTAACAGAAAAATGTGTGAAATTTATTAACCTGTCTACTAGATAGAGCAGGGGTCTATCACAGCCAAAAATTGTTGAATGTCACCCGGTAAATGTAAAAGAAAAATTAGTGAATTTTTTTTACCTGTCTATTTGGTATAGCAGTGGTATATCACACCCAAAAATTGTTTAATTTCACCCAAAAGTGTAACAGACAAATTCGTGTTTTTTTTTTTACCTGTCTACTAGGTATAGCAGTGGTATATTACACCGAAAAATTGGTTAATTTCACCCAAAAATGTAACAGACCAATTAGTGAAATGAAATAAAATATGTACAAATAAAAAATTAAAAACTTGATTTATGAGGTGGAGGTCCATATGGAGTAGGAGTTTGAGGCGGCGGATGTAGTGGTGTAGATGGAAGCGGCGGTGGAGGAGGTAGCCAACACTGGTTTTTAAAAAATTTTTTATTTTTAATAGGGTACACCCCAAAAGAGTGGGAAATATCAAAATACAACAATGAGCAATTGCGCTGCAGTATAACAATGGCTGCTTAGTGCTGGTATACATGTCTATTCTGCACAAGGTACGGACAGGTCCTGTGGGATCCATGCCTGGGTCATTTTAATGAACGTGAGCTTGTCCACGTTGGCTGTGGACAGGCGGCTGCTCTTGTCTGTGATGACGCCCCCTGCCGTGCTAAACACACGTTCATATAATACACTGGCTGCAGGGCAGACCAGCACCCCCAAGGCGTAAAGGGCAAGCTCAGGCCATGTGCCCAATTTGGAGACCCAGAAGTTGAAGGGGGCAGACCCGTCATTCAGTACGTGTAGGCGTTTGCAGACATACTGCTCCACCATGTTGGTGAAATGCTGCCTCCTGCTAAGACGTTCCATATCAGCTGGTGGTGCTGGTTGTTGTGGCGTGCTGACAAAGCTTTTCCACATGTCGGCCATGCTGACCCTGCCTTCTGAGGTGCTGGCAGTGCCCCAGCTGCGTTGGCGACCTCTTCCTCTGCCTTCGCCTTTGTGCTTCCACTGTGCCCCCGCTGTCAGGTGGGAATGCCATCAGCAGCGCGTCTACCAGCGTGGGCTTGTACTCGCGCATCTTACGATCACGCTCCAGTGACAGAATTAAGGACGGTACGTTGTCCTTGTAACTGGGATCCAGCAGCGTGGCCACCCAGTAATCAGCACAAGTTAAAATGTGGGCAACTCGGCGGTCGTTGTGGAGACACTGCAGCATGTAATCGCTCATGTGTGCCAGGCTGCCCAGAGGCAACGAAAAGCTGTCCTCTGTAGGAGGTGTATCGTCTGTGTCCTCTGTATCCCCCCAGCCACGTATCAGTGATGGCCATGAGCTGGTCTGGGTGCCACCCTGCTGTGAACAAGGTTCCTCTTTCATCTCCTCATCCTCCTGAACTGTGCCCTGGCTGGACAATTGTGTACCTTGGGTTTGTGGGTGCAGGAACCCACCCTCGGAGCCACTTGTGAATGACTGGCCGGAAACCCTACGAAATGATCCCTCCTCTTCCTCCTGTGCCGCATCCTCTTCCATCATTTCCAGGAGCGTTTTCTCAAGGAGACATAGAAGTAGTATTGTAACGCTGATAACGGTGTTATCGCCACTGGCCATGTTGGTGGAGTACTCGAAACAGCGCAACAGGGCACACAGGTCTCGCATGGAGGCCCAGTCATTGGTGGTGAAGTGGTGCTGTTCCGTAGTGCGACTGACCCGTGCGTGCTGCAGCTGAAACTCCACTATGGCCTGCTGCTGCTCGCACAGTCTGTCCAGCATGTGCAAGGTGGAGTTCCACCTGGTGGGCACGTCGCATATGAGGTGGTGAGCGGGAAGGCCGAAGTTACGCTGTAGCGCAGACAGGCGAGCAGCGGCAGGATGTGAACGCCGGAAGCGCGAACAGACGGCCCGCACTTTATGCAGCAGCTCTGACATGTCGGGGTAGTTGTGAATGAACTTCTGCACCACCAAATTCAGCACATGCGCCAGGCAAGGGATGTGCGTCAAACCGGCTAGCCCCAGAGCTGCTACGAGATTTTGCCCATTATCGCACACCACCAGTGTGAGACTGACTGGCACAAACCACGCATCGGTCTGTTGTTCAAGACCCGTCCACAGCTCCTGCGCGGTGTGGGGTTTGTCCCCTGAAAGGGATTTTTCATTATTTTACTATTTAGACATCATAGATTATACAAGATATACAAGCCTCATCTCCTGTGGAATACAGTACCCCGAATTAGCACATCTCGCACCCTTTGCCAAATGCTGGACACAATAGCAGCCTCCCTTAACAAAAGGCTATTTAAAATCACACCTCACATACAATGACAGCAACCTATGACAAGTCATTCAACTTATTAGCATTTAGAGTAAACCTGTTCAATATATAAAAAACCCTTTCATGTATTGTATAGCAGATACCAGTATTGTTTAACAAAGTGTCACTTGTATCTTGCCAAACATTATGTTCCCATCCCCAAGGCCTCCTAAGTATACCAGTATTGTATCAGTTGTATCTTGCCAGACACTATGCTCCCACCCCCAAAAAGCCCTATAAGTATGTGCTGTGAAATAAAGATTTTGTGTATTTGACAACCCAAGTGGAGTCCGGGCTGATCTCTACCTCCTGGCCAGAAGCAAACCGGATATTCGTTGTACAGGGAAATATTCACAGGTTGGAGGTCTGATGCCTCATCATATAACCATCATAAACCTGCCTGAAGAAAAGACGCTAACAGTTTGCTGTCAGAAGGTGGGATCTGCCAAAAACAGTATCGGATAAGTGATTCTATATTTTTTTAATATATATTATTACTACCCTATACTGTAAGAGTGGATTATTTGAACCCAGTAAGCACTTCTGTAGCGTCTTCCAGGAATCTGATATTCCTAAAGAAAAAGAGGGATCTAAAGTCCCCTAATCTGAAAACCAGTACGGTGTGCAACGAATATCCTTTGCTAAATCTGTATAATGCTGTATAGTTGCTTAAGCATTTTTAGTCGTTATATATATTAGTTGAATTTCACTGTATAGACTGTGTATAGATTGTATGCGAGTTCATGCTGAAATTGAAGGTATAATTCAGGAGTAGTCATGAGCCTGGATTAGAAGAAATACCATCCAGAATAGCATAAAATCTGCCATAAATTCAGGAGTAGTCATGAGCCTGGATTAGAAGAAATACCATCCAGAATAGCATAAAATCTGCCATAAATTCAGGAGTAGTCATGAGCCTGGATTAGAAGAAATGGGATGAAAAACACACAAACTGATGAGCATAAGGTTTGTCAGTAAGTATTTGCGCACCAAACACAAACACAATCATCCTTAGATAAACCTTCAAATTCGGCTGATCTCACTGTATATTTTTATCTAAGTGAAAATGGGCAATTCTTATGGTAAGAAGGATCCCAAAAAGAAACTGAATTTTAAATTTAGAACAGAAAATTATATTCCTAAGTCTGGTGCAAATCACTCTATGGTAAAACCGTCTCCTAAAAATGAATTGGGGGGGAAAGTCCAAAAATGTTTGTCCAGAGGTGTTTAGGTCCATTTTATACTGATCCTTGGGTTGATAATGTGTGTAAATGGACAGAAGGAATGAAATGTACTGACCCGTTCCCAAAAGAAGGGTCTTTTTCAGATTTTCATATGGCCACGATTAAGGGCCTAATTCTGAATGACATAGACACTTTTCCATGGTACAAAGGAGACCCTCACTGGGATAAAATGTATATGAAAACTTGTGGACAAGCATGGATATCAGAGCAAACTTATTGGACTGATTTTTGCAGTTCAAATACAAGACAGCAAAGTAGAACTCCAACTCCCGCCCCACCCCCATATGTGCCATTGTACCCTGTAGTAACGAAATTAACAACAGAATCAGATGATCTGCGCACACCTGACTCTACCACAGGTTCCTGGCTTTACAGAACCTGAGGAACAGGTTTTCTCTGAGCATGCTAATCAGCCTATTGTACAGTCTGCACTGCCCGGTAGAACAATATATGCAAGGGCAGCAAAGATTAAGGGTTTGGACCAGGAGATACCCCTCCCATAGCAGCTGAAGCATTCCCTTTTGTAATAATCGGGAATCAGATGGTAATGAATCCATTACCATCCACTGTCTTAAATGATATTATTAAGAATTCACCAGACCCCAGAAAGACCCCCGCGGCCACTGTATCCTACTTGAAAAGGATGTGTAAGGGCCAACAGTATACTGTAGAGGATTATAGATTGATTTTAGAGAGGGTCACAGGATATCAGGATCCAGCAGAAGGTGGTTTTCATTGTGAAACGTGTGACACTCTTGCAATACCCAGTGCAGATATCACGCCTGCCAATTATCCTTTATGGACTTCTGTACAGATAGAGTCAATGTGGACTCAAGTATTGGTGCAATTAAAAAAGATGCATGGCGATAGGAAAGATATTGGGATAGCCACAGCGTGTAAACAGAAGCCTGGGGAAAGATTTTTCAAAGTGATTTAGACAAATTTGGATAGAGGAGGCAGGTTTGGCGACTGCAGATGATATGGGTTTAGTGTATACACAGACATTTGTTGCAAATTTGCTGCCAGAAGTCGCTAAAAGTTAGAAAATGATTGTTGATAATTGGCCAACATTAACCCCTACACAAACCATGAGGCAAGCCAAAGGCAGACCATCAAATCATCAGCGCGTGATATACATTTCTCCCAAGGTGCCCAAACTCCGTCGCCATGTATGATCTAAACTGCACTGCAGAAGAAAAGCCCATGCACAACTCATTTCAAATCTCCTTGCAGCAATTCAACTCCCAGAGGCCATTGCAGTCATTAAGTGTCAGGCGCACACAACTTCAATGACACTGTGTCACGGCGGACGTACACTTTGTACCAAAGATAACACACCAACCAGGCTCTGGACGAGAGACAGGGGAAGGGTCACCTCCTCGCTTATCCCTGACCTCTTTCCCTGCACTGCTCAGCCCACAGCAGACCTTGAAGGTAGGTGTGCTAGTGTCCTCCAGCCTGGGCTAACAAAAACCTTGAACTCCCTAAGATGGTGAAGTGGGGAGATAGGAGCAGTCTGCTCGCACAGAACCTGGATGGACAAGAAGACACAAACAACCGAACTAGCAATGACACTTATCTCTGAGAGCAGGAACTGACAGCCAACCTTCTCTCCAAGCTTCCCAGACCAGAATGAACAGTATAATCCGCTCAGGACACTGGGCAGTGTGCTATTTAAACTAAAGACCCCACCCAGTGCACCTGAGAGAGGCGGATCCAGCACGGCTCCAAAGCAATCACTAAACTCGTGCTGCTATCCTGGCTGACCTCTGCACATCGTCAGAGTTGGGCATGACACACTAGTTGCCCAGGGGAACAGGTTAGCAGACAGACACGCAAAAGCAGCCTCCCGTATCACACAAAATTGCACAACCAAGGTTTTGGTAAATTCCCCGCTAGTACCGCTCCCACCTGAAAATAACATAATGTTGTCCCAGCTCCAAACATTTGCAACATCAGAAGACATTGCTTATTGGGAGATTCAAGGGTTGACCAAAGGCGCTAACGGTCTATGGTCAGAGGGAGGAGTAGTAGGGATTCCCCAAATAGCTGCCCCCATTCTTATACTCCAAATACATGGTTTAGGCCACAAGGGGCTCAAGCAAACAATTGAGGAGGTAAGTAAAAGGTTTTGTGCAGAGAATGTAAAGCAAGTTACAGAAAGTATGATTTCAAGATGTCTAACCTGTGCTAGAAACAATTTTCAGGGGAAGAAAGTAGGCCGTCATGAACATTTACTGCCCCCACAAGGACCATTTCAGGAACTGCAAATTGATTTTACAGACAGCTAAACAGTTGGCTATGGATTGGAAGTTCCATATAACCATACCATCCCCAGAGTTTAAGAGCCTGTGAAGCAGAGGGAGCTGTAGACTGAGGGGTCGGTGCTGCGTCCCGGTCAGGTGATGTCATGGCACAGCAGAGAGTCTTACCCCAGAGCAAGGAGACATTGCTGCAGTCCTACAACAAGCGCCTGAAGGACGACATCATATAGCCATCATAAACCTGCCCGAAGAAAAGACGCTAAGATCCCCCAAACAGATACGTTTTAAAACTGCCTGCTGTCGTTTACCCCTGGCTGTGGTGAAGTTGGTGGTGAAGGTGTTACGCTGACCGGATGAGGAGCTGGTAGAGGATGAGGAAGCTGAGTAGGAGGAGGAAACAACAGGAGGCAAACTGAAGCATCCTGCCCTGCAATCGTCAGTGGTGGAAGGACATGCGCCAAACTGCTATCCGCCTCAGGCCCAGCCGCCACTGCATTTACCCAGTGTGCAGTTAGGGAGATATAACGTCCCTGACCGTGCTTACTGGTCCACGTATCCGAAGTGAGATGCACCTTGTCAGAGATGGCGTTGCGCAGTGCACACCTGATTTTGTCCCCTACTTGGTTGTGCAGGGAAGGGATGGCTCGCCTGAAAAAGTAGTGGCGGCTGGGCACGACGTACTGTGGGACAGCCACCGCCATAAGGCCTTTAAAACTCTCCGTCTCCACCAGACGGAATGACAGCATTTCAAAGGCCAGTCATTTTGAAATGGTGGCATTCAGGGCCAGGGATCGCGGGTGGGTAGGGGGGTACTTACTCTTCCTCTCCAGTGTTTGGGAGATGGAGAGTTGAACACTACCGCGGGACATTGTGGAGATGCTTGGTGACCCAGGTGGTGGTGTTGCTGGCAGCTCCTCTGTTTGCTGGGGTGGCAGGTGGCACTGTCACTCCAGAGGTGGATGAAGAGGCTGAGACTGCAGCAGAAGAGGAAGCAGGAGGAGCCAGAGACCTTTCTTGGTTTTTGAGGTGTCTACTCCACTAAAGCTCGTGCTTTGCACTTAGATGCCTGGTCATGCAGGTTGTGCTCAGGTTGAGAACGTTTATGCCTCGCTTCAGGCTCTGATTGCACAGCGTGCAAACCCCTTATGTCTTGTCGTCAGCACTTTGTCTGAAGTAATGCCACGCCAGGGAACTCCTTGGAGCTGCCTTTGGTGTGCTCAGTCCCTTGATGCGGTGGGCAGTAGCAGGCGTACTGTCTAGGGGACGGCCGCTCCGCTTTTGCACCCTCTTCTGCTGTGCTGGTGGCTCTGTGCGACCACCGCCTCTTCCTCCGAACTAGACAGGTCACTCGCATGACCTTGATTCCATGTGGGGTCGAGGACCTCATCGTCCTCCATCTTCCACCCAGTCTTCACCCCTGCCCTCCTTGTCGGTCTGCACACTTTCGAAAGCCCCAGCAGTTGGCACCTATGTTTCATCATCATCCGAGACGTGCTGCGATGGTCCTCCCATGTACTCATCTACTCATCTTGAAACATAAGTGGTCAGGCATCGGTGCACTCAATCTCTTCCACTTCTGGGGCAGGGCTAGGTGGATGGCTCTGGGAAACCCTGCTAACAGAGTCATCAAAAAGCAGAAGAGACTGCTGCATGACTTGGGGCTCAGACAGCTTGGCTGATTTGCAAGGGGGTGAGGTGAAAAACTGATGGACATCGGCTGCAGGTGCCAACTATGGTCTTTCAGCAGGAGACTGGGTGGGAGACAATGTGAAGGAACTGGATCCACTGTCAGCAACCCAATCTACTATCGCCTGTACTTGTTCAGGCCTCACCATTCGTAGAGCCGCATTAGGCCCGACAGAATACCGCTGCAGGTTCTGTCACCTACTCGCTCCTGAGGAAGGGGTTTCACTTGTGCGTGTAGCTGGCACAGATCGACCACGTCCTCTCCCTGCAACAGGAGCTCTACCAGCAGCACCACGACCTGGGCCACGTCCCTTATTTGACGCTCTCCTCATATTTCTCAAATTTAGGATCTTGCCCTAAATGGGTGGGTTTTTTTAATGGCAGAATAGAACAACAGTATCTAAATGGTGTATCCCACACGTACAGATGCAGACTAGGCCACAATTTAATATTTTTGCCCAAAAAGAGTGTTTTTTTTACTAACAGAATATGACAGCAGTATATAACGCTATCACACGTGCAGATGCAGCAAGGGCTGTAAAATTTTATATTTTGCCCAAAAAGGGTGTTTTTTAAAACCCTGAAAATTATAGCTATATTTCTAGCTTAAATTGCACACCGACTAATGCTGCAAAGGCACCAGATGTAGGATATTGCCAAAAAAGGGTGTTTTTTTTTTTTTAAAACCAGATTATTATTGCAGTATTCCAAGCTTGGATTTGAATGTCACAAAAGCTCAGATACAGTGCTGGTGCACTGAACTTGCATAAAATGGCCGCCCACCTAACTAACAGACGGATAAGTTATTTTTCTGTGTCACTGGGCTCAGAGCAGGGTAAAATCTATGTAGATCGCTGAGTTCAATTGGAGTTCTTATTAAAGACTCTCTCCTATTCTCTCCCTCACAGCAGCAGCCGCATCCTCTCCCTACACTAGTAACAGCAGAGTGACGTGCAGCGCTACGTGACTCCAGCTTATATAGAGGCTGGGTCACATGCTACACTGGCCAATCACAGCCATGCCATTAGTAGGCATGGCTGTGATGGCTTCTATGGGCACACAGTTAAACGCTTGTTGATTGGCTGCTCTGCAGCCTTTCAAAAGCGCAAAGAAATCGCCGAACACCGAACCCGAACTTTTACTGAAATGTTCACGTTCGGGTCCAGGGTCCAAAAATCCTAAAGTTCGGTATGAACCCGAACTTTACAGTTCGGGTTCGCTCTACCCTACTGAAGAGGTGTTTTTGTCTGGAAAAACTGCCTTCATTCCCATTGAGTATCATTGAAATTCTAATGCAAGTCCGACAGATGAAAATTGCATGATTTTCCTATTTTATGACGTAAAGTCATCATTTTATTAAAGACACTGAGGCGAGTATTGCTTTACTCCTTCTTTACTCAAATTCCACAGCAGCAAAGAATTTACATAAAAAACTAAAGACAACCCCAAATGAACCCCTCCCATTAGTCAGTCCATAAATAGGTCCTCCCCTGTCATCTCTTCCTCTTTCTTTGATGTGACTAGCAGACCCACACTCGAACATTGGACCGAACTCCTTCTAACGGAAACTCCAACCGGAAACCACGAACCGAGAACCTGGAACCAGAGCTCAACCGGAGCAGCCGACAACTGGAACTAAGAACTCCTTGGAACCCACCATTTGGTGTATCCATCAGGAATCAACCTACGGAAAAAGAAACAGGAGAATACGAGGTAATCCACAGAATCTGAAAGAGTATCAATCACGCGGAAAAAATTAAGCATAGAGTATAAATATCATATAATACAAACATCTGGTCAGTAAATAAACATAAGAAGAGAGGGAAAAGTAGGGTGGGCAATAGTCGCCTCTGTGTCTTTAATAAAATCATGACTTTATGTCATAAAATAGGAAAATCATGCAATTTTATAACAAGACATGGAGGCTCGTATTGCAAGTTTAAAGCTACGAAATCACAGAAGAAAAAGCATTGCGGAGGAGGTCTGAAATAAAACTCCCTAAAAGTCGAAGCTCTAGACCAATCTGCTAACCGTAGAACATCCTCCAAGCGGGCCCCCGAAACGGCCATGGAAGTAGCCGAAGCTCACCTAACCGAATGAACCGTGAACACTGACGTATCAACACCGGCCAAGGATAGAACCCACTTCACCCAACGGGATAAAGTGACACTAGTAACCGGATGGAACGGCCTGCGAAAGGAAATGAACGATTGAGGAATAGAAGCGGAACGTAAAGAGGTCGTACGGTCTAAGTACTCCTTCAAACATTGCACCGGGCAAAGTGCTTGGTTATCAGGGAAAGCCGGGTAGGACACCGACCGAATACTAGTCTTTGTGCGGCGAGAAATGTTAAAGGAAACACCACTTGGGGTGAAAGACAGAGCATCAAAATCTAAAGCTTGCACATCTGAGACCCTTTTGCAGGAAATTAGACACAGCAGGGTGACCAGCTTGGCCGAAAGTTGGCAGGGAGACAAACTTGAATTGAGAGGCCATCCAGCGAAAAATTGAAGGACCAACATAACATCCCAGGAGCTAGTGAAACGGGGTCTAGGAGGTCGAGACAGCCGTGACCCCTTGAGAAGCCGACACACCAAAGGGTGCTGGCCCGCCGGGCAGCCCGCAAAACCCTGGTGACGAGAGGATATAGCTGATCAGAAGAGGTTAATAGACCTATAAGCCTTGCCCTCGTCATAGAGAGACGATAAGAAATCGAGCATGTCCTTCACAGGAGCCGTAAAGGGATCCAAACCCCGCCCCACGCACCAGTCAGACCAACGTCGCCAGGCTAACAGAAGCGCGTCTGGTGCCGGGGGCCCACGCACTCTCCAAGAGGATACGAGCCGTTCCCGATAAACCTGCGACGTCCCAACGCTCCCCGAAACTCTGCACGCGAGGATACTGAGAGTGCCGTCTGTCACCAGCGGATGATGTTGGCCCAGTGGTCCGCAAAGGAGATCCGGAAACGATGGAAGAAGACAGGGGTCCTCCACCAGGAGCTCCAGAAGCTGAGGGAACCATGATTGGACTTGCCAAAAGGGAGCTATCAGAACCAAGTCCGCCAGTTGACAACAAACCTACGACAGGACCCGAGGAATAAGCGCAAACGGAGGAAAAGCGTAAGCCAGCTGACCCGACCAATCCTGAAGCAGGGCGTCCACCGCCTCTGACAAAGGGTCCGGCCTCCAACTGAAGAAGCGTGGAAGTTGGGCGTTCCAACGTGAGGCGAAGAGATCCATAGAGAGGGGTCCCCAAACCGATACGATGGAGGAGAAAACCACAGGATCTAATCTCCAATCGCTGAAGTCCGACGAATGACGAGAACTCCAGTCCACGAAAGTATTGTGCAGGCCCGGAATATACTCCGCGATCACCGTGAAACCCCTGTCCAGGCAAATAGACCAAAACTCCTTCGCCAGATGGGTTAGTATCGATGAATGAGTGCCTCCCATGGCATTGACATACCGCACGGCTGACACGTTGTCCATCCTGAGCCTGATGCACGCCGAGATCCTGTCGTTGGTGACGCTGCGGATGGCGAAAGACCCCGCCAACAGCTCCAGCGCGTTTATGTGGAGATGAGACTCGTTGCCTGACCAGGGTCCTCCGGTGGAAACCCCATTGCAGTATGCGCCCCAGCCGAGGAGACTGGCATCCGACTCCACGACCAGGTCCGGTTGCGGCCCCACGATGGCCTTGCCATTCCACGTGTCGAGGTTGGAGATCCACCACATGAGCTTGTCCCTCGTCTCGCGGTCCAGGGTCACCACGTCCGCATAGGATGCTCCCGCTTGCAGGTGTGCGATCTTGAGCCGCTGCAACACTCGATAATGAAGAGGAGCTGGAAAAATCGCCTGGATGGAGGAAGAGAGGAGACCGATAATGCGTGCCAGATGATGCAGCGAGATCCGAGGGAGTCTCAGTGCGTGACGCAGCTCCTTGCGGATGGCTCTGACTTTGGGTCCTGGAAGGCATAGGGTCTGTTCGCTGGAGTTCACCACAAACCCCAGAAACTCCATCGACCTTGAAGGCTGCAGACAGGATTTCTCGGTGTTGATGACAAAACCAAGACGGGTAATGAGGGACATTGCCGACTGCAGGTGAGATAGAAGTTTCGAGGGAGATCGAGCCATGAAGAGGATATCGTCCAGATAGATTATTAGACGAATACCCTGGCTGTGGAGCCACGCCACCACCGGCCTCATCAATTTGGTAAAACACCAAGGAGCTGACGAGAGGCCAAACGGCAGGCATGTGAACTGCCAGAGGTGGCCGTGCCAGCGAAACTGGAGGAACAGTTGGGACTGGGGGGCCACAGGTACCGTCAGGTAAGCATGCTTCAGGTCCAACTTCACCATCCAGTCCCCCGGAAGCAGAAGGTCCCTGAGTAAATGAATACCCTCCATTTTGAAATGGCGGTAGAGCACAAACCTGTTCAGATTTCGTAAATTTATTACCGGCCGGAACTGGCCTCCTTTCTTTTCCACCAGGAAAACATTGCTGACAACCCCGACAGAGTGGGGTGGAGCTCTCTCTATTGCCCCTTTGTCCACAAGGGATCGGAGCTCTTGGTCCATACAAGATCGGGCCGGCTCTGCTAGAACTAGCGGGTGAGATTCTGGAAGTGACAGATGGGAAACTATCAGGTCTATCCGAAACCCTTGGACCGTGGCTAGCACCCACGGATCGGAGGTGACACGGTTCCAAGCAGGTAAAAAATGTCAGAGCCTGCCCCCGATACAAAGGCTGGAAGAAAACCGTAGGTTTGTACGACTTACCGAGTGGACGTCTTGATCCAGAACTGCCTCTGAATCCTCTGGAGCGATACGCTGGACCCCTGGATGGGAAGGAGGAGGACTGCTGTCTCTGATCTTGGAACGAGGGGCGCTGATTATAGGGACCTCGACCGTTTCCACGCGTCTGGAACTGGACACGGCCCCTGAAACTGCTGGCCCTATTAGAGACACGCCCATGAAACACCTTGCGCATTGAGCTCTGGGCCTTATCGAGTGCCGTAAAGGCCCCTACAAATTTGCCTTAATAAAACTGTCACCAAAGAGGAGCCCCTGAGCCTCCTTACCCATCTCAGTTAGTGCAATGTTAGACAGTTTGGGTTCAATTTTAATGAGAAGCGCTTTCCTCCGTTCAATAGAGAGCGAGGAATTGACATTCCCTACCAAACAAATGGCGCGTTGCGCCCCGCCAATGAGCTCTTCTGGGTCTATGGTTGTGCCATCCGTCCTGGTTGTCTCAGCCATCTCAAATATCTTGGTTAGGGGTCCCAGACTGTCTAAGAGCTTGTCTTGACAAGCCCGAAGAGCGGAATCTAGGCCCTTGCAGGGATTAAACCCTGTCTTTGAGAGGAATTGGATCATTTTGGGATCGACATTAGGTGTCTCACACACCTTATTCGGCACTAAGGAACGGGGGCATTCCGCCTTTAATTTGTTGCGGGTTTCCTTAGAGAGTGGCTTCCTGATCCTATTCTCTAAATAGCGGGCCACATGTGGAATGGGTAGCCACTCAACCGACCTTGGGTGGTGCAGGCTGTCTGGATCAAACAGGGAATCAGGTCCTGGGACATTGGCTTCTGGGCCCGCACTAGAACCCTTATAAGTCATCAGCCACCCAGACCCCATCAAGGTCTACATCCGAGGTATAATGACCCTCACTCAAAACCTCCTCCTCAGACTCTATTTCCGGGAATGACAGACAAATAATTACTTTTTTCTGATTTGATTTGTTTTTCCCATATGTCGTATGAGTCTTGAATCTCTTTTTCCCATTTTGCATGTTCACCAGTGGACAATCGAGATACAAGTAGTTCAGTACTACATTGAATAACCGGTTCCAACTCACATAGTGTTTTTTTGTTCAAATTGATAATGGCCTGTATCAATGACCTGGAGCAGATGTTGCATGACTCCTCCCACTTTGTCAGGAAATCCGTGTCCTGGCTGTTGTAGGTGGGAAATATTTGGATCCTTAGGCCTCTAGGGATGTAATTGCATTTTAAATAATTTTCCAGGGATACCTGGTTCCACCAGGTCTTCACCTGTTTAAGATGGTATTTTTTGAGTTCGTTCTTGAGGTCCTGTATCTGCCGACCATCCACCTCCTCACCAGTGCTCCCACCATTGTTGAACAGATCTTCTGCCTGTGTGTGCCATAGAGCAGTGCTCGTCCGGAATTCCATCTCAAGTGAATGCTTGAGGATACAAAAATGCACTCTGAAGAAACAAAGGGCATACAATTGTCAACCAATATTAACCGGACAGAATGATATTTAAAAAAACGGACCCCCAAGGCGTGTGTGGACGCCCCTAACGGTTTCCACATGGACTCTGCGTGGATTCTGCATCTTGACATGTTTTTTTACATAAATGAGTACAAAAAACAGATTTAGCACTGTTTTTATGCAGATTTCTGCGTGGATCGTTCCCTGACATTTACTGTATGGCCAGCAAAACACTCCATATAGCTTATGGCGAGCGGGGAATGGCAGGGGGGCTGACATGTACACTCCGCAGGTGCAGCGTCTGCTTCTCCTCAGGTGCAGGTTTGTGACATGAGCGGACGCTGCACAATCTGTTTCCTTTAACCCCAAATAAACTTTGTTGAGGCGCAGTTATGGGGGGTATACCGGTGATGCATTGTGGGTAATAGCGCAGTACAGGGGGGTATACCAGTGATGCATTGTGGGTAATAGCGCAGTACAGGGGGGTATACCGGTGATGCATTGTGGGTTATAGCGCAGTACAGGGGGGTATACCGGTGATGCATTGTGGGTAATAGCGCAGTACAGGGGGGTATACCGGGGATGCATTGTGGGTTATAGCACAGTACAGGGGGGTATACCAGTGATGCATTGTGGGTAATAGCGCAGTACAGGGGGGTATACCGGTGATGCATTGTGGGTAATAGCGCAGTACAGGGGGGTATACCGGTGATGCATTATGGGTAATAGCGCAGTACAGGGAGGGTATACCGGTGATGCATTGTGGGTAATAGCGCAGTACAGGGGGGTATACCGGTGATGCATTGTGGGTAATAGCGCAGTACAGGGGGGGTATACCGGTGATGCATTGTGGGTAATAGCGCAGTACAGGGGCGTATACCAGTGATGCATTGTGGGTAATAGCGCAGTACAGGGGGGTATACCGGTGATGCATTGTGGGTAATAGCGCAGTACAGGGGGGTATACCAGTGATGTATTGTGGGTAATAGCGCAGTACAGGGGGGTATACCGGTGATGCATTGTGGGTAATAGCGCAGTACAGGGGGGTATACCAGTGATGTATTGTGGGTAATAGCGCAGTACAGGGGGGTATACCGGTGATGCATTGTGGGTAATAGCGCAGTACAGGGGGGTATACCAGTGATGCATTGTGGGTAATAGCGCAGTACAGGGGGGTATACCGGTGATGCATTGTGGGTTATAGCGCAGTACAGGGGGGTATACCGGTGATGCATTGTGGGTAATAGCGCAGTACAGGGGGGTATACCGGGGATGCATTGTGGGTTATAGCACAGTACAGGGGGGTATACCAGTGATGCATTGTGGGTAATAGCGCAGTACAGGGGGGTATACCGGTGATGCATTGTGGGTAATAGCGCAGTACAGGGGGGTATACCGGTGATGTATTATGGGTAATAGCGCAGTACAGGGGGGGTATACCGGTGATGCATTGTGGGTAATAGCGCAGTACAGGGGGGTATACCGGTGATGCATTGTGGGTAATAGCGCAGTACAGGGGGGGTATACCGGTGATGCATTGTGGGTAATAGCGCAGTACAGGGGCGTATACCAGTGATGCATTGTGGGTAATAGCGCAGTACAGGGGGGTATACCGGTGATGCATTGTGGGTAATAGCGCAGTACAGGGGGGTATACCAGTGATGTATTGTGGGTAACAGCGCAGTACAGGGGGGAATACCGGTGACGCATTGTGGGTAATAGCGCAGTACAGGGGGGTATACCGGTGATGTATTATGGGTAATAGCGCAGTACAGGGGGGTATACCGGTGATGCATTGTGGGTTATAGCACAGTACAGGGGGGTATACCAGTGATGCATTGTGGGTAATAGCGCAGTACAGGGGGGTATACCGGTGATGCATTGTGGGTAATAGCGCAGTACAGGGGGGTATACCGGTGATGTATTGTGGGTAATAGCACAGTACAGGGGGGTATACCGGTGATGCATTGTGGGTAATAGCGCAGTACAGGGGGGTATACCAGTGATGCATTGTGGGTAATAGCGCAGTACAGGGGGGTATACCAGTGATGCATTGTGGGTAATAGCGCAGTACAGGGGGGTATACCGGTGATGCATTGTGGGTAATAGCGCAGTAATGTGGGTATACCGGTGATGTATTATGGGTAACAGCGCAGTACAGGGGGGTATACCGGTGATGTATTGTGGGTAATAGCGCAGTACAGGGGGGTATACCGGTGATGTATTATGGGTAACAGCGCAGTACAGGGGGGTATACCGGTGATGTATTATGGGTAACAGCGCAGTACAGGGGGGTATACCGGTGATGTATTATGGGTAATAGCGCAGTACAGGGGGGGTATACCGGTGATGCATTGTGGGTAATAGCGCAGTACAGGGGGGTATACCGGTGATGCATTGTGGGTAATAGCGCAGTACAGGGGGGGTATACCGGTGATGCATTGTGGGTAATAGCGCAGTACAGGGGCGTATACCAGTGATGCATTGTGGGTAATAGCGCAGTACAGGGGGGTATACCGGTGATGCATTGTGGGTAATAGCGCAGTACAGGGGGGTTTACAGGTGATGTATTGTTGGTAATAGCGCAGTAATGGGGGTATACCGGTGATGTATTATGGGTAACAGCGCAGTACAGGGGGGAATACCGGTGACGCATTGTGGGCAATAGCGCAGTACAGGGGGGTATACCGGTGATGTATTGTGGGTAATAGCGCAGTACAGTGGGGTATACCGGTGATGCATTGTAGGTAATAGCGCAGTACAGGGGGGTATACCGGTGATGCATTGTGGGTAATAGCGCAGTACAGGGGGGTATACCGGTGATGCATTGTGGGTATAGCGCAGTACAGGGGGGTATACCGGTGATGCATTGTGGGAAATAGCGCAGTACAGGAGGATATACCGGTGATGCATTGTGGGTAATAGCGCAGTACAGGGGGGTATACCGGTGATTCATTGTGGGTAATAGCGCAGTACAGGGGGGTATACCGGTGATGCATTGTGGGTAATAGCGCAGTACAGGGGGGTATACTTGTGATTCATTGTGGGTAATAGCGCAGTACAGGGGGGTATACCGGTGATGCATTGTGGGTAATGGCGCAGTACAGGGGGGTATACCGGTGATGTATTGTTGGTAATAGCGCAGTAATGGGGGTATACCGGTGATGTATTATGGGTAACAGCGCAGTACAGGGGGGTATACCGGTGACGCATTGTGGGCAATAGCGCAGTACAGGGGGGTATACCGGTGATGTATTGTGGGTAATAGCGCAGTACAGTGGGGTATACCGGTGATGCATTGTAGGTAATAGCGCAGTACAGGGGGGTATACCGGTGATGCATTGTGGGTAATAGCGCAGTACAGGGGGGTATACCGGTGATGCATTGTGGGTATAGCGCAGTACAGGGGGGTATACCGGTGATGCATTGTGGGTAATAGCGCAGTACAGGGGGGTATACCGGTGATGCATTGTGGGTAATAGCGCAGTACAGGGGGGTATACCGGTGATGCATTGTGGGTATAGCGCAGTACAGGGGGGTATACCGGTGATGCATTGTGGGTAATAGCGCAGTACAGGGGGGTATACCGGTGATGCATTGTGGGTAATAGCGCAGTACAGGGGGGTATACCGGTGATGTATTGTGGGAAATAGCGCAGTACAGGAGGATATACCGGTGATGCATTGTGGGTAATAGCGCAGTACAGGGGGGTATACCGGTGATTCATTGTGGGTAATAGCGCAGTACAGGGGGGTATACCGGTGATGCATTGTGGGTAATAGCGCAGTACAGGGGGGTAAACCGGTGATTCATTGTGGGTAATAGCGCAGTACAGGGGGGTAAACCGGTGATTCATTGTGGGTAATAGCGCAGTACAGGGGGGTAAACCGGTGATTCATTGTGGGTAATAGCGCAGTCCTGAGGGTTATACAATTGGGACTGCAATTCAATTAGGAAAACAAGTGGCACATCATATAATCCCCACCCCTTATTAGCATACACTTGCCTCTAATACCCCATGTATAGCCTCAGCTAGCCATCCCAAATTGTAGTTGGGCTACCCACTACAGTGGTACCACCATCCGAGGCCTTAAATGTTGATCTATCCCTCCCACATGCTTTACACTGCAGCTTTGCTTCATTTGCCTTGCAATCGGTGACTTCAGTTCAGCTACATTATCTGTTGGGGTCTGTAGTAGTCTTAGAGTGGTTTCACATCTGCGTTCTGGATTCCGTTATGGCTTTCCGTTATAACATGGTTATAACTAGGGATGAGCGAACTCGAACTGTATAGTTCGGGTTCGTACCGAATTTTGGGGTGTCCGTGACACGGACCCGAACCCGGACATTTTCGTAAAAGTCCGGGTTCGGGTTCGGTGTTCGTCGCTTTCTTGGCGCTTTTGTGACGCTTTCTTGGCGCTTTTTGAAAGGCTGCAAAGCAGCCAATCAACAAGCGTCATACTACTTGCCCCAAGAGGCCATCACAGCCATGCCTACTATTGGCATGGCTGTGATTGGCCAGAGCACCATGTGACCCAGCCTCTATTTAAGCTGGAGTCACATAGCGCCGCCCGTCACTCTGCTCTGATTAGCGTAGGGAGAGGTTGCGGCTGCGACAGTAGGGCGAGATTAGGCAGATTAACTCCTCCAAAGGACTTGATTAACTGATCGATCTGCAGCTGTGGATCATTGAGCTGCTGATCCTCAATTGCTCACTGTTTTTAGGCTGCACAGACCGTTTGTCAGTCTCATTTTTCTGGGGTGATCGGCGGCCATTTTGTGTCTTGTGGTGCGCCAGCACAAGCTGCGACCAAGTGCATTTAACCCTCAATGGTGTGGTTGTTTTTTGGCTAAAGCCTACATCAGGGTGAAGCTGTCACACCAAGTGCATTTAACCAGCAATAGTCTGTTCATTTTTTGGCCATATACAAAATCAGGGGCAAGCTGCGCCTGTCACCAAGTGCATTTAACCCTCAATGGTGTGGTTGTTTTTTGGCTAAAGCCTACATCAGGGTGAAGCTGTGACACCAAGTGCATTTAACCAGCAATAGTCTGTTCATTTTTTGGCCATATACAAAATCAGGGGCAAGCTGCGCCTGTCACCAAGTGCATTTAACCCTCAATGGTGTGGTTGTTTTTTGGCTAAAGCCTACATCAGGGTGAAGCTGTCACACCAAGTGCATTTAACCAGCAATAGTCTGTTCATTTTTTGGCCATATACAAAATCAGGGGCAAGCTGCGCCTGTCACCAAGTGCATTTAACCCTCAATGGTGTGGTTGTTTTTTGGCTAAAGCCTACATCAGGGTGAAGCTGTCACACCAAGTGCATTTAACCAGCAATAGTCTGTTTATTTTTTGGCCATATCCCAGTCTAATTCTGTCACTAAATCCATACCGGTCACCCAGCGCCTAAATACTAGGCCTCAAATTTATATCCAGCTAAATCTGTCCCTAGTGCTGTAGCTGGGCGAGTTATTTAGTGTCCGTTCAAGCACATTTCTTGTTCTGGGTTGAAATACAATTCCCAATTTAGCAATTTCATAATTTAGTGGTTCCTGCTATATCAGAGCTATTTGAAATCTATCCCTAAAAGGGTATATAATATTGAAGGTGCACATTGGGTCATTCAGAATAACTTCACACACACCCGCTACTGTGTATTTCCAAGTCTAATTCTGTCACTAAACCCATACCTGTCACCCAGCGCCTAAATACTAGGCCTCAAATTTAAATCCCTCTAAATCTCTCGTTACCGCTGTACTGTTGTTGCTGGGCAAGATATTTAGTGTCCGTCAAAGCACATTTTTTGTTCTGGGTTGAAGTACAATTCCCAATTTAGCAATTTCATAATTTAGTGGTTCCTGCTATATCAGAGCTATTTGGAATCTATCCCTAAAAGGGTATATAATATTGAAGGTGCACATTGGGTCATTCAGAATAACTTCACACACACCCGCTACTGTGTATTTCCAAGTCTAATTCTGTCACTAAACCCATACCTGTCACCCAGCGCCTAAATACTAGGCCTCAAATTTAAATCCCTCTAAATCTCTCGTTACCGCTGTACTGTTGTTGCTGGGCAAGATATTTAGTGTCCGTCAAAGCACATTTTTTGTTCTGGGTTGAAGTACAATTCCCAATTTAGCAATTTCATAATTTAGTGGTTTCTGCTATATCAGAGCTATTTGAAATCTATCCCTAAAAGGGTATATAATATTGAAGGTGCACATTGGGTCATTCAGAATAACTTCACACACACGCTTCTGTGCATTTCCAAGTCTAATTCTGTCACTAAATCCATACCGGTGACCCAGCGCCTAAATACTAGGCCTCAAATTTAAATCCCTCTAAATCTCTCGTTACCCACCGCTGTACTGTTGTTGCTGGGCAAGATATTTAGTGTCCGTCAAAGCACATTTTTTGTTCTGGGTTGAAGTACAATTCCCAATTTAGCAATTTCATAATTTAGTGGTTTCTGCTATATCAGAGCTATTTGAAATCTATCCCTAAAAGGGTATATAATATTGAAGGTGCACATAGGGTCATTCAGAATAACTTCACACACACCCGCTACTGTGTATTTCCAAGTCTAATTCTGTCACTAAATCCCATACCTGTCACCCAGCGCCTAAATACTAGGCCTCAAATTTAAATCCCTCTAAATCTCTCGTTACCCCGCTGTACTGTTGTTGCTGGGCAAGATATTTAGTGTCCGTCAAAGCACATTTTTTGTTCTGGGTTGAAGTACAATTCCCAATTTAGCAATTTCATAATTTAGTGGTTTCTGCTATATCAGAGCTATTTGAAATCTATCCCTAAAAGGGTATATAATATTGAAGGTGCACATAGGGTCATTCAGAATAACTTCACACACACCGCTACTGTGCATTTCCAAGTCTAATTCTGTCACTAAATCCATACCGGTGACCCAGCGCCTAAATACTAGGCCTCAAATTTAAATCCCTCTAAATCTCTCGTTACCCCGCTGTACTGTTGTTGCTGGGCAAGATATTTAGTGTCCGTCAAAGCACATTTTTTGTTCTGGGTTGAAGTACAATTCCCAATTTAGCAATTTCATAATTTAGTGGTTTCTGCTATATCAGAGCTATTTGAAATCTATCCCTAAAAGGGTATATAATATTGAAGGTGCACATAGGGTCATTCAGAATAACTTCACACACACCGCTTCTGTGCATTTCCAAGTCTAATTCTGTCACTAAATCCATACCGGTGACCCAGCGCCTAAATACTAGGCCTCAAATTTAAATCCCTCTAAATCTCTCGTTACCACCGCTGTACTGTTGTTGCTGGGCAAGATATTTAGTGTCCGTCAAAGCACATTTTTTGTTCTGGGTTGAAGTACAATTCCCAATTTAGCAATTTCATAATTTAGTGGTTTCTGCTATATCAGAGCTATTTGAAATCTATCCCTAAAAGGGTATATAATATTGAAGGTGCACATAGGGTCATTCAGAATAACTTCACACACACGCTTCTGTGCATTTCCAAGTCTAATTCTGTCACTAAATCCATACCGGTGACCCAGCGCCTAAATACTAGGCCTCAAATTTAAATCCCTCTAAATCTCTCGTTACCCACCGCTGTACTGTTGTTGCTGGGCAAGATATTTAGTGTCCGTCAAAGCACATTTTTTGTTCTGGGTTGAAGTACAATTCCCAATTTAGCAATTTCATAATTTAGTGGTTTCTGCTATATCAGAGCTATTTGAAATCTATCCCTAAAAGGGTATATAATATTGAAGGTGCACATAGGGTCATTCAGAATAACTTCACACACACCGCTTCTGTGCATTTCCAAGTCTAATTCTGTCACTAAATCCATACCTGTCACCCAGCGCCTAAATACTAGGCCTCAAATTTAAATCCCTCTAAATCTCTCGTTACCCCGCTGTACTGTTGTTGCTGGGCAAGATATTTAGTGTCCGTCAAAGCACATTTTTTGTTCTGGGTTGAAGTACAATTCCCAATTTAGCAATTTCATAATTTAGTGGTTTCTGCTATATCAGAGCTATTTGAAATCTATCCCTAAAAGGGTATATAATATTGAAGGTGCACATAGGGTCATTCAGAATAACTTCACACACACGCTTCTGTGCATTTCCAAGTCTAATTCTGTCACTAAATCCATACCGGTGACCCAGCGCCTAAATACTAGGCCTCAAATTTAAATCCCTCTAAATCTCTCGTTACCCACCGCTGTACTGTTGTTGCTGGGCAAGATATTTAGTGTCCGTCAAAGCACATTTTTTGTTCTGGGTTGAAGTACAATTCCCAATTTAGCAATTTCATAATTTAGTGGTTTCTGCTATATCAGAGCTATTTGAAATCTATCCCTAAAAGGGTATATAATATTGAAGGTGCACATAGGGTCATTCAGAATAACTTCACACACACGCTTCTGTGCATTTCCAAGTCTAATTCTGTCACTAAATCCATACCGGTGACCCAGCGCCTAAATACTAGGCCTCAAATTTAAATCCCTCTAAATCTCTCGTTACCCACCGCTGTACTGTTGTTGCTGGGCAAGATATTTAGTGTCCGTCAAAGCACATTTTTTGTTCTGGGTTGAAGTACAATTCCCAATTTAGCAATTTCATAATTTAGTGGTTTCTGCTATATCAGAGCTATTTGAAATCTATCCCTAAAAGGGTATATAATATTGAAGGTGCACATAGGGTCATTCAGAATAACTTCACACACACGCTTCTGTGCATTTCCAAGTCTAATTCTGTCACTAAATCCATACCGGTGACCCAGCGCCTAAATACTAGGCCTCAAATTTAAATCCCTCTAAATCTCTCGTTACCCCGCTGTACTGTTGTTGCTGGGCAAGATATTTAGTGTCCGTCAAAGCACATTTTTTGTTCTGGGTTGAAGTACAATTCCCAATTTAGCAATTTCATAATTTAGTGGTTTCTGCTATATCAGAGCTATTTGAAATCTATCCCTAAAAGGGTATATAATATTGAAGGTGCACATAGGGTCATTCAGAATAACTTCACACACACCCGCTACTGTGTATTTCCAAGTCTAATTCTGTCACTAAACCCATACCTGTCACCCAGCGCCTAAATACTAGGCCTCAAATTTAAATCCCTCTAAATCTCTCGTTACCGCTGTCCTGTTGTAGCTGGGAAAGTTATTTAGTGCCCGTCAAAGCACATTTTTTGTTCTGGGTTGAAGTACAATTCCCAATTTAGCAATTTCATAATTTAGTGGTTCCTGCTATATCAGAGCTATTTGAAATCTATCCCAAAAAGGGTATATAATATTCAAGGTGCACATTGGGTCATTCAGAATAACTTCACACACACGCTTCTGTGCATTTCCAAGTCTAATTCTGTCACTAAATCCATACCGGTCACCCAGCGCCTAAATACTAGGCCTCAAATTTATATCCCGCTGAATTTGAATACAATACATTGGGCCAAATAATATATTTGTTGTTGTGGTGAACCATAACAATGAGAAAAACATCTAGTAAGGGACGCGGACGTGGACATGGTCGTGGTGGTGTTAGTGGACCCTCTGGTGCTGGGAGAGGACGTGGCCGTTCTGCCACATCCACACGTCCTAGTGTACCAACTACCTCAGGTCCCAGTAGCCGCCAGAATTTACAGCGATATATGGTGGGGCCCAATGCCGTTCTAAGGATGGTAAGGCCTGAGCAGGTACAGGCATTAGTCAATTGGGTGGCCGACAGTGGATCCAGCACGTTCACATTATCTCCCACCCAGTCTTCTGCAGAAAGCGCACAGATGGCGCCTGAAAACCAACCCCATCAGTCTGTCACATCACCCCCATGCATACCAGGGAAACTGTCTCAGCCTCAAGTTATGCAGCAGTCTCTTATGCTGTTTGAAGACTCCGCTGGCAGGGTTTCCCAAGGGCATCCACCTAGCCCTTCCCCAGCGGTGAAAGACATAGAATGCACTGACGCACAACCACTTATGTTTCCTGATGATGAGGACATGGGAATACCACCTCAGCATGTCTCTGATGATGACGAAACACAGGTGCCAACTGCTGCGTCTTTCTGCAGTGTGCAGACTGAACAGGAGGTCAGGGATCAAGACTGGGTGGAAGACGATGCAGGGGACGATGAGGTCCTAGACCCCACATGGAATGAAGGTCGTGCCACTGACTTTCACAGTTCGGAGGAAGAGGCAGTGGTGAGACCGAGCCAACAGCGTAGCAAAAGAGGGAGCAGTGGGCAAAAGCAGAACACCCGCCGCCAAGAGACTCCGCCTGCTACTGACCGCCGCCATCTGGGACCGAGCACCCCAAAGGCAGCTTCAAGGAGTTCCCTGGCATGGCACTTCTTCAAACAATGTGCTGACGACAAGACCCGAGTGGTTTGCACGCTGTGCCATCAGAGCCTGAAGCGAGGCATTAACGTTCTGAACCTGAGCACAACCTGCATGACCAGGCACCTGCATGCAAAGCATGAACTGCAGTGGAGTAAACACCTTAAAACCAAGGAAGTCACTCAGGCTCCCCCTGCTACCTCTTCTGCTGCTGCCGCCTCGGCCTATTCTGCTGCTGCCGCCTCGGCCTCTTCCTCCGCCTCTGGAGGAACGTTGGCACCTGCCGCCCAGCAAACAGGGGATGTACCACCAACACCACCACCACCACCTCCGTCACCAAGCGTCTCAACCATGTCACACGCCAGCGTTCAGCTCTCCATCTCACAAACATTTGATAGAAAGCGTAAATTCCCACCTAGCCACCCTCGATCCCTGGCCCTGAATGCCAGCATTTCTAAACTACTGGCCTATGAAATGCTGTCATTTAGGCTGGTGGACACAGACAGCTTCAAACAGCTCATGTCGCTTGCTGTCCCACAGTATGTTGTTCCCAGCCGGCACTACTTCTCCAAGAGAGCCGTGCCTTCCCTGCACAACCAAGTATCCGATAAAATCAAGTGTGCACTGCGCAACGCCATCTGTAGCAAGGTCCACCTAACCACAGATACGTGGACCAGTAAGCACGGCCAGGGACGCTATATCTCCCTAACTGCACACTGGGTAAATGTAGTGGCAGCTGGGCCCCAGGCGGAGAGCTGTTTGGCGCACGTCCTGCCGCCGCCAAGGATCGCAGGGCAACATTCTTTGCCTCCTGTTGCCACCTCCTCCTTCTCGGCTTCCTCCTCCTCTTCTTCCACCTGCTCATCCAGTCAGCCACACACCTTCACCACCAACTTCAGCACAGCCCGGGGTAAACGTCAGCAGGCCATTCTGAAACTCATATGTTTGGGGGACAGGCCCCACACCGCACAGGAGTTGTGGCGGGGTATTGAACAACAGACCGACGAGTGGTTGCTGCCGGTGAGCCTCAAGCCCGGCCTGGTGGTGTGTGATAATGGGCGAAATCTCGTTGCAGCTCTGGGACTAGCCAATTTGACGCACATCCCTTGCTTGGCGCATGTGCTGAATTTGGTGGTGCAGAAGTTCATTCACAACTACCCCGACATGTCAGAGCTGCTGCATAAAGTGCGGGCCGTCTGTTCGCGCTTCCGGCGTTCACATCCTGCCGCTGCTCGCCTGTCTGCGCTACAGCGTAACTTCGGCCTTCCCGCTCACCGCCTCATATGCGACGTGCCCACCAGGTGGAACTCCACCTTGCACATGCTGGACAGACTGTGCGAGCAGCAGCAGGCCATAGTGGAGTTTCAGCTGCAGCACGCACGGGTCAGTCGCACTACAGAACAGCACCACTTCACCACCAATGACTGGGCCTCCATGCGAGACCTGTGTGCCCTGTTGCGCTGTTTCGAGTACTCCACCAACATGGCCAGTGGCGATGACACCGTTATCAGCGTTACAATACCACTTCTATGTCTCCTTGAGAAAACACTTAGGGCGATGATGGAACAGGAGGTGGCCCAGGAGGAGGAGGAGGAGGATGAGGAAGAGGGGTCATTTTTAGCACTTTCAGGCCAGTCTCTTCGAAGTGACTCAGAGGGAGGTTTTTTGCAACAGCAGAGGCCAGGTACAAATGTGGCCAGCCAGGGCCCACTACTGGAGGACGAGGAGGACGAGGATGAGGAGGAGGTGGAGGAGGATGAGGATGAAGCATGGTCACAGCGGGGTGGCACCCAACGCAGCTCGGGTCCATCACTGGTGCGTGGCTGGGGGGAAAGGCAGGACGATGACGATACGCCTCCCACAGAGGACAGCTTGTCCTTACCCCTGGGCAGCCTGGCACACATGAGCGACTACATGCTGCAGTGCCTGCGCAACGACAGCAGAGTTGCCCACATTTTAACCTGTGCGGACTACTGGGTTGCCACCCTGCTGGATCCACGCTACAAAGACAATGTGCCCACCTTACTTCCTGCACTGGAGCGTGATAGGAAGATGCGCGAGTACAAGCGCACGTTGGTAGACGCGCTACTGAGAGCATTCCCAAATGTCACAGGGGAACAAGTGGAAGCCCAAGGCCAAGGCAGAGGAGGAGCAAGAGGTCGCCAAGGCAGCTGTGTCACGGCCAGCTCCTCTGAGGGCAGGGTTAGCATGGCAGAGATGTGGAAAACTTTTGTCAACACGCCACAGCTAACTGCACCACCACCTGATACGCAACGTGTTAGCAGGAGGCAACATTTCACTAACATGGTGGAACAGTACGTGTGCACACCCCTCCACGTACTGACTGATGGTTCGGCCCCATTCAACTTCTGGGTCTCTAAATTGTCCACGTGGCCAGAGCTAGCCTTTTATGCCTTGGAGGTGCTGGCCTGCCCGGCAGCCAGCGTTTTGTCTGAACGTGTATTCAGCACGGCAGGGGGCGTCATTACAGACAAACGCAGCCGCCTGTCTACAGCCAATGTGGACAAGCTGACGTTCATAAAAATGAACCAGGCATGGATCCCACAGGACCTGTCCGTCCCTTGTCCAGATTAGACATTAACTACCTCCCCATAACCATATATTATTGGACTCCAGGGCACTTCCTCATTCAATCCTATTTTTATTTTCATTTTACCATTATATTGCGATGCTACCCAAAGTTGAATGAACCTCTCCTCTGCCTGTGTGCTAGGCCTAAATATATGCCAATGGACTGTTGCAGTGGTGGCTGACATGAAGCCTGATTCTCTGCTATGACATGCAGACTAATTCTCTGCTGACATGAAGCCAGATTGTCTGTTACGGGACCTCTCTCCTCTGCCTGGGTGCTGGGCCTAAATTTATGACAATGGACTGTTGCAGTGGTGGCTGACGTGAAGCCTGATTCTCTGCTATGACATGCAGACTGATTCTCTGCTGACATGAAGCCAGATCCTCTGTTACGGGACCTCTCTCCTCTGCCTGGGTGCTGGGCCTAAATTTATGACAATGGACTGTTGCAGTGGTGGCTGACGTGAAGCCTGATTCTCTGCTATGACATGCAGACTGATTCTCTGCTGACATGAAGCCAGATCCTCTTTTACGGGACCTCTCTCCTCTGCCTGGGTGCTGGGCCTAAATTTATGACAATGGACTGTTGCAGTGGTGGCTGACGTGAAGCCTGATTCTCTGCTATGACATGCAGACTGATTCTCTGCTGTCATGAAGCCAGATTGTCTGTTACGGGACCTTTCTCCTCTACCTGGGTTCTGGGCCTAAATTTATGAAAATTGACTCTTACAGTGGTGGGTGACGTGAAGCCTGATTCTCTGCTATGATATGAAGACTGATTCTCTGCTGACATGAAGCCAGATTGTCTGTTACGGGACCTTTCTCCTCTGCCTGGGTTCTGGGCCTAAATTTATGAAAATTGACTCTTACAGTGGTGGGTGACGTGAAGCCTGATTCTCTGCTATGATATGAAGACTGATTCTCTGCTGACATGAAGCCAGATTGTCTGTTACGGGACCTTTCTCCTCTGCCTGGGTTCTGGGCCTAAATTTATGAAAATTGACTCTTACAGTGGTGGGTGACGTGAAGCCTGATTCTCTGCTATGATATGAAGACTGATTCTCTGCTGACATGAAGCCAGATTGTCTGTTACGGGACCTTTCTCCTCTGCCTGGGTTCTGGGCCTAAATTTATGAAAATTGACTCTTACAGTGGTGGGTGACGTGAAGCCTGATTCTCTGCTATGATATGAAGACTGATTCTCTGCTGACATGAAGCCAGATTGTCTGTTACGGGACCTTTCTCCTCTGCCTGGGTTCTGGGCCTAAATTTATGAAAATTGACTCTTACAGTGGTGGGTGACGTGAAGCCTGATTCTCTGCTATGATATGAAGACTGATTCTCTGCTGACATGAAGCCAGATTGTCTGTTACGGGACCTTTCTCCTCTGCCTGGGTTCTGGGCCTAAATTTATGAAAATTGACTCTTACAGTGGTGGGTGACGTGAAGCCTGATTCTCTGCTATGATATGAAGACTGATTCTCTGCTGACATGAAGCCAGATTGTCTGTTACGGGACCTTTCTCCTCTGCCTGGGTTCTGGGCCTAAATTTATGAAAATTGACTCTTACAGTGGTGGGTGACGTGAAGCCTGATTCTCTGCTATGATATGAAGACTGATTCTCTGCTGACATGAAGCCAGATTCTCTGTTACGGGACCTCTCTCCTCTGCCTGGGTGCTGGGCCTAAATTTATGACAATGGACTGTTGCAGTGGTGGCTGACGTGAAGCCTGATTCTCTGCTATGACATGCAGACTGATTCTCTGCTGACATGAAGCCAGATTCTCTGTTACGGGACCTCTCTCCTCTGCCTGTGTGTGTGCTGGGCCTAAATATATGCCAATGGACTGTTGCAGTGGTGGCTGACGTGAAGCCTCATTCTCTGCTATGACATGCAGACTAATTCTCTGCTGACATGAAGACAGATTCTCTGTTACGGGACCTCTCTCCTCTGCCTGGGTGCCGGGGCCTAAATATCTGAGAATGGACTGTTCCAGTGGTGGGTGACGGGAAGCCAGATTCTCTGCTATGGAACCTCTCTCCAATTGATTTTGGTTAATTTTTATTTATTTAATTTTTATTTTAATTCATTTCCCTATCCACATTTGTTTGCAGGGGATTTACCTACATGTTGCTGCCTTTTGCAGCCCTCTAGCTCTTTCCTGGGCTGTTTTACAGCCTTTTTAGTGCCGAAAAGTTCGGGTCCCCATTGACTTCAATGGGGTTCGGGTTCGGGACGAAGTTCGGATCGGGTTCGGATCCCGAACCCGAACATTTCCGGGATGTTCGGCCGAACTTCTCGAACCCGAACATCCAGGTGTTCGCTCAACTCTAGTTATAACGGAATCCATAAGACAGAGGCATTCCGCTTTGATCCGTCTTAATAGAAGTCTATGGGAATCATAACGGATCCATCTGGTTCCCGTTATGCAAGACGGAAAATAAAGTCCTTTTTTTCTCCGTTCTGCATAACGGAAACGGGACGGATTTGTTATGATTCCCAATGGACTTCTATTAAGACGGAACGCCTGAACAGAACAAAATTGAACAGAACGGAGTGCTCCAAAATGCATTCCGTTCCGTTCTCATACCGTAGAGCAGCATGCTGCGGTTTCCTTTCCATCCTGGGATGGAATGCAAGTCAATGGAGACGGATCCGTTTTCTCTGACACAATAGAAAACGGATCAGTCCTCCATTGACACTTACTGGAGTTCATGACGGATCCGTCTTGGTGAGGTTAAAGATAATACTGTAACGGATCTTCTGGCACCCCGACTGGGTACCTCTGTTGATGGATGCTCCTAGTGCTTCCTGAGCACTCCAAGCACTCCACTTGACACCATAATCACTGCCGACCCCACAAACCGCCGCAGCTTGGTTGAGGTCTTGCTGTCTTCCACCCACCCTGGGCCCAAGACCAGGATCCAACTTCCAGTGGGTAGAACCGTGTTGTAATCCCAGGGGACTATAATACTGATAGCAATCCCCAGAGTAAATATAGCTGTTCCCCCACACATGAGATGACACTCTATGTTTAGGGTAAAACAGGAACTCACTTTATTGAAGACCAACTCAATATACAGTATATACAGTTCAAGAAGTCTAACAACATAACGCAATCAACCATGAACAACATGCAAACAGACATCTCCCCCCCCCCCCTCCATAATGAATGAATAGGGAGAGAGGAGACACATGTGATGGGATTATCTCCTCAGTGTATCATAGGGTGATCTACTCATCTAGGAGTCGGCTGCTCCTACAGTCAGCTATCTTAATCCTATCACTAACACAATCAGTGGGAGTCTCAGTGCAGAGTTAACCCCAAAAGGTCTGAGGGGGTCTCCATAGTTCTGGGTCCATAGTCCGTAGGAAGGAGGCTGGCCCTCAGGCTTCTCCAGCAGCCCCGGTGACGGTTCAGTCCGTCACATTTCTCCCCTCCCAACAGTAGACTAACAAGGTACCTGACCTCCTGTCGGTCGGTACCTGAGTTAGTCGAGTAGCCCACCCATAAACAAACACTGGTCCTGTTGAACTCTGGGGCCTGGCTCTGTTTTGTATGTCCCCAGCTGTTGAGTGGGCGTCTGCTTGCTTCATTGTTGTTTTCTAGCTTGGAGCTGTGGGTACTTGGTGGGCAGAAGCCAACTGCGCTCTGCCCAGATGCCAGCTCTTCCGCTGGGGTAGCCTATGGGGAGTCAGCCTCTGGACAAGATATAGGAGGGCAGAGGCCAACTGTGCTCTGCCCAGATGCCAGCTCTTCCGCTCGGGTAGCCTGTGGGGAGTCAGCCTCTGGACAAGAGGATAGGCGAGGGCAGAGGCCAACTGCGCTCTGCCCAGATGCCAGCTCTTTCGCTGGGGTAGCCTGTGGGGAGTCGGGCTCTGGACAAGAGGATAGGGGGGGCAGAGACCAACTGTGCTCTGCCCAGATGCCAGCTCTTCCGCTGGGGTAGCCTGTGGGGAGTCAGCCTCTGGACAAGAGTATAGGGGAGGGCAGAGGCCAACTGTGCTCTGCCCAGATTCCAGCTATTCCGCTGGGATGGGGTGAGGCAATCCTACCCCCAGGACCTTGTTACAGATCGGCTGTGGAGAGGAGGGATTGCTTAAATCCTCCTCCTGGCATTCCTGCAGGGTTGGTAGGGGATCTGTACCGGCTGTCCAGCATCCCTGTAGGTCTGGTGCAGAGACAGCGGTCCTATCTGCACCATCAGAGTTAGGGGTGCTGTCCCCCTGTGGTTGGGGAGAGAGAACGATTGTCTCCTCTCCCTTCAAGGTACAGTGCCGCTGGGGAATGGAGACGATGCTCTTCTCTCCCTGCAAAACATACTGCCGCTGGGGAGCAGGACCGACTGTCCCTACTCCCTGAAACTCCGGCTGCCGTTGGGGATCTAGGCCGACCGCCCAGCATCCCTGTAGGGCCGGTGGAGAGATCTCGGTCCCATCTCCACCTGCCATATGGGGTTCCCCCCAGGACCAGTCTATGAGGTCCCCTACCTCCGCAGCTGGTACCGAAGCAGGGGATACTTCAGTCGTGTCTTACCAGCTGTAGGGTTGTAGATCTAGGACTGCCACCCAGCTCTCTAGCAGTGTATATTGGGGCCGAATTGAGCTGAAGAAGTGTAGTGTCCCACTAGGTAAATGTGGGCACTACACAAGGGTCAATTGGGTCACGTTGTTCTCCACCTCCTGTGGAACAGTGGCATCGTATTTTGCATTGCATTTTAATGTACATTGCTATGTTATTTTTGTGCATTTCCCCTGTATCTGTGTACCAGGCCTGTTAGGGTGTAGTTCCTCCTCCTAGACAGTAGAGGGAGCTAGGGAACCCCTAATACATATAGTTAGGCCCAGACAGGGAAGAGTCAGTCTCTGTGCAGAGTCAGAAGCAAGAAGACACTTTAGCCAGAGAGGAGCTGAGGTGCAGGCTCTGACATGCACTTAGATAGCCCAGGCTTCTAATTGCCACCAGGAGAAGAAGCTTCCTCCTGAGAAACCTGCAGTTCTCACCACCAAAGTGCAGAGCAGAAGTGTTTCCAGCTGAACCAGAGAGCTAAAGGGCAGAAGGATCTACTTAATGCAAGGATATATATATATACCTGAGGAGACACCAGGACGACCGTGATGATGGTGAGCGCAGCAGAGGAGGATGAGACACCAGGACGACCGTGATAATGGTGAGCGCAGCAGAGGAGGATGAGACACCAGGACGACCGTGATAATGGTGAGCGCAGCAGAGGAGGATGAGACACCAGGACGACCGTGATAATGGTGAGCGCAGCAGAGGAGGACGAGACACCAGGACGACTGTGATAATGGTGAGCGCAGCAGAGGAGGACGAGACACCAGGATGACAGTGATAATGGTGAGCGCAGCAGGTAAATAAGAGCTCCCGACGCTTAGTTGTGAAGAATAAGAGACTTTATTCAGAATGCGGCTGTACAGGATTTGGCGTGACGTTTCGGCCCACCTGGGCCTTTATCAAACTACAGCAAATCACAGATGAGATTTTATGTTAGTAGATGTAACAACCACAGCAATACATGGACAAAGAAAAGGAGAACAGGACAGTAGATACAGAGTTGTTCTTTACTGGAGATTACTCTGTTACAAGGTAATGGTAAATGATCACTGGAAGCTGCTCCAGACAATAGTACAGAGTATCAAGCACATCGGGTGAAGGAACGGACGTCGGCATCCACCGCTGAGTCCGCCATACATGATGTAATCAAACACATTATGCAGATGTTGGGTGCAAAAGGAAAATACATATTCGAGTGTATAGGGAAATACTCCATCTTATGAAAATTCTAAACGCATGAGGATATTCTATGACGCTGCTGGGTACATGAAGACGTACAATGCTGTAGAGGAGATGCCCTTGTCCGCTGAGTACATAAGGCAATCTATCACAATCTTGGTGAGAATGCTGGGTACATCAGGTAAATGCATACGGCAATATTCCATATTGCAAAATCTCAAAACGCACGAGGATACTGAATAATCCTGCTGGATACCTAGAGCGATGCTGGGTACATAAGGCCATATTTGCATCTTTCAGGCCTATAAGGATGTAATCTAACCTGCTGAGTATATGTGACAGTGAAGGGGTTGCCTGCTGGATACATGAGACAATCTTCCATCCTCTTAGTACATGGGGAGGTATACAGAACGATGTAAGGAAAGTATACATGTACAAATACACACAAGGCATGGATACATTGCTTAGTCAGCCCCATATCAACTACTGGAACCGGAAAAAGATGCAGATATCTCTCCTATCTAGGAGGGCGCCCCCATGGTGGTGAGGAAGCGCAGACCTTATCTGGTGCCGCTAGACGGGTGCGCTTGTCTGGTGTTGTGCCTCACCACTATCGGAAGGTGCGCGGCGTGGACCGGTCCGCGCGTCCTATTTCAAAGAATGTGCACGTCATCCGAAACGGGCTGCGCATGCGCCCAGGCTGCCGTGCGCTTCACGCCTCAATCTGGGAGGAGGTTGGACCGTGTCTCCCTGTGAGGACTGACTAGAGTAGCAGGGTGGCGGTATTTAGTATCGTATGTGAGCTGTCTATAGTAAAAAAAAAGGGATGAAGGGGATGCCAAAGGTCATCCGGACCATACTATATACTTACTAAAGGATAGCCAATAGTTCTATCTGGAAGAAAGGAGATAATATAACAATGTTGGAGATGAGGCATCAGGTGGTAAAATAGGTGGTCAAAAGGGGTATAGAAGTATGAAGGTAAAGTGTATAAGCGATGAACATCTAGACACGCGGAATGGATGGGTCAAAAAGTGGTTGGCAAATTGAAAAACACATTTGTAATAATGGGATTGCCAGAAGGACCATAGGTTCTAACTCTCCCTGGGGAGAAATGTGTACCTACAGTTGCAAGAAAAAGTATGTGAACCCTGGGGAGAGTAGCAGCAGTGCTGAACTGTCTCCATTTATAGACAATTTGTCTTACCGTGGACTGATGAACAGCAAGGCTTTTGGAGATACTTTTATAACCCTTTCCAGCTTTATGCAAGTCAACAATTCTTAATCGTAGGTCTTCTGAGAGCTCTTTTGTGCGAGGCATCATTCACATCAGGCAATGCTTCTTGTGAAAAGCAAACCCAGAACTGGTGTGTGTTTTTTATAGGGCAGCTGTAACCAACACCTCCAATCTCATCTCATTGATTGGACTCCAGGTGGCTGACACCTCACTCCAATTAGCTCTTGGAGATGTCATTAGTCTAGGGGTTCACATACTTTTTCCACCTGCACTGTGAATGTTTACATGGTGTGTTCAATAAAAACATGGTAACATTTAACTCTTTGTGTGTTATTAGTTTAAGCAGACTGTGATTGTCTATTGTTATGACTTAGATGAAGATCAGATCACATTTTATGACCAATTTGTGCAGAAATCCATATCATTCCAAAGGGTTCACATACTTTTTCTTGCAACTGTATCTCCGTGTAGAGGTTATCCGCATGTGTCTAACACATAAATATTCTGGCCGAGGGGAAAGATAGCGTAAGCAATCTGTATTCTGGGGTGTAGAATTAACGGTATAAGGGAAATATGTCTTCATGTTACAAGAGGCTCCGGATCTCGTACGCTCTGTTCATTCCCTTAGGCTACGTCTACACGACGACATTTGTCGCGCGACAATAATAGGGCACAACTACACTGCAACATTTGTCGCGCGACAATTTTTATAATGGCAGTCTATGGTGTCGCACTGAAACGTGCAACATGCTGCGACTGCGACGCAACAGTCGCAGAAAAATCCATCTCGAATTGATTTTCTGCGACTGTTGCGTCGCAGTCACAGCATGTTGCAGTGCGACACCATAGACTGCCATTATAAAAATTGTTGCGCGACATTAGTGCAACAAAATGTCGCGCGACAAATGTCGTCGTGTAGAGGTAGCCTTAAGCTCCAAGCTATCCAATTTATGGATCCAGAAGGCTTCCCCGGTTTGAAGTTGTTTTGCGATGTCGCCTCCCCGTCTGCTGGCTTTAATCTGCTCAATCACCTGAAATTTCAATTGTGCCAAGTTATGCCCTGCTGCGTAAAAATGTGGCGCTACTGGTAATAGGAGATTTTTTTCGTCTAATAATCGACTTGTGTTGGCACACGCGGTCACGGATTTTTTGCGTTGTCTCTCCTACATAGACTTTGCCACAGGGGCATTTTAAGAGGTAAAACCACACTATGTGCTGTCCGCATTTCCGGATCTGCACTTCCGCATCCACCAAAAAATAAAACATGTCCTAATCTTGTCCGCAATTGCGGACAAGATTATGCATTTTGTATTATAGTGCCGGCGATGCACATTGCCAGTGTCCGTGTTTTGCGGATCTGCCAAACACTTAGACCTCTTACGTTCCGTTTTTGCATTCCATATACGGACCGTATACGGAACCATTCATTTCAATGGATCCGCAAAAAAAAACGGAAGGTACTCAGTATGTCTTCCGTTTCCGTATCTTCAATCCGTTCAAACGGACAAGGATAGTACTGTTCTATCAGGGGCCAGCTGCTCCGTTCCGCAAAAAATGGACCGCAAAATACTGAGAAATCCATTCGGTCATGTGCAAGAGGCCCTACGGACGTGTGAATGGACTCTTAGGGCTTGTTCACACGACCGTATGGTTTTGCGGCTCGTTTTTCACGGATCCGTTGTTCCATTTTTTGGGGATCCGTTGTTTCCACAAAAACAGGGACTTTGTAATCATTGCAAACACCAAACACATTTCTACGGCGTGGATCCGCAAAAAACGGATGACATACAGACATGTGTTCCGTATGCATTCTGTTTTTTATACGGACCCGTTGACTTGAATGGAGCCACTGAACGTGATTTGCTGAAAATAATAGGACCTGACTTAAAATGTTGCGGAACGAAAAAAGGAAATACGAAATGGAATGCATACGGAGTACATTCAGGTTTTTTTTTGTGAACCCATTGAAATGAATGGTTCCGTATACGGACCGTATACAGAAAGCAAAAAACGTTTGTGTGAACGAGCCCTTATGTGGGGATCTGTGGACTACTGCATAGTCCCCATCACTGTGCCTGGTGCCAGCACTGATCACCCTCTCTGTGCATGTGAATGCAGCTGGCACCTTTGCAGGAGGTGAAATACCATCTGTCACTCCTCCCCCTGACGCTGTCACTTGATTGTGTCCGCCTCCCTCTTTATATATAAGGCTCAGCGATGAGCCGCCCGTACCATTCAGTGTGTGGGGGTGTGTGGTACTGCAGGCTGCAACATGAAGACACTCAACACTCCGAGCTCTGGGCTGCTGCAGGGTGAGTGCGGGCACCTGGCACTGCCATGCTGATTGCGTCCTCTATTATCTGGCAGATTTTGATTCTATGGGGCACATTTACTATGATGTTTTCGCCTGTTTTGGGTTGAAATAATGCTGTTTAAAACTTTTTGTTAGGTGCATTTAATACTGAAAATGTGCCTGTTTTGGAGTTTTTGCACCTCATTCGAGAATTTTGAAGATTTAGACTAATTTTGCAATTGCCCAATTTTTGCTCCACTCCAGGGTGGCTTATTTTTGTTGGTTTTGAGTAGTGACGACAGATTATTATTATTATTATTTTTTTTTAGCATTAAAATTTGCAGTTTCTGTTAGATGTGCGACTTTTCGCAGGTCATTTGTTTCTTTTTTCATGCGCATAGTAATTAGAATGTTATCACCTGACTAATGCAAAGACGCCTCATTCATCTGCTGCTGTGCGACTTTTCATAAATAGTCGGCAAAATACTGACAGAGAATCCACTGCTCCCGTCTAATTGAGGTCTAAGAAACAGACGAGCTTGATAAGTGTGCCCCTATACGTTTATTTGCCATTAGAACTGAGCTGCTAATTAGTCATTGGGACAGGTACTGCTTATCTGTAATGCTGAAACCTGCAGTCCTGTGTAAAAGTACTTATTAGGCCCATAACTGATTCAGCTCTGCTACATTTGTGTAGCCTGCAACCTCTGACTGTTCAGTTTGGATGAAACTACAACTCTCAACATGTCCTGACAGCAGCAATAAATGGTTATCAGTGCAGTTCCAATTTACGAGTTTAGGTCGCTAGTCTGTATAATGGTCAGAGATGTAGCAGAGCTGGTTTTGTTCTGTGGGAAATGCATTGCTGGTCCAGCCTGATAATGCAGTAAAGATGGCGTGGACTCCGGCAGTTCTCTGTAAAAATACATGCAAGTCATGGTTGAGGCCAGACGCTATGGGCTCATGCACACGAACGTATTTTTCTTCATTTTTTATTTTTTTTTACAGGTTCTTATACGGAACCATTCATTTCAGTGGAGCTTGAAAAAACGGAAATGGCTCCATGTGCATTCCGTGTCCGCATGTCCTTTCCGTAAAAAAAAAAAAAGAAAGAAAATGTCCTATTCTTGTCCGTTTTAGGGCATTATTACAATGGATCTGCAAAAAAAAACAGGCGCCACACAGATGTCATCCTTTTTTTTTGAGGATCTGTGTTTTGTGGAACACAAAAAAACACATACGGTCGTGTGCATGAGCCCAAACTGAACCCCTGAATCCAGACAGGAAAAAGAAAGCACCTATACAAGCAGACAAACATTGCGAGCTTGTGAGCGTTCACGTGTTTGATTTCAAGTGTGTGATCATCAGAAAACAACCTGCTGTTTAAATCACTTAATGTTTAGCATATTTTTTAATATTTTTAAATGATGTTATTTTGAAGTTTATATTTCAACTAAAACCCAAAAATCCTTCATTTTTCACACTGACCACGAAGGCCCCTTTAACACGAGCGAGTATTCCGTGCGGGAGCAATGCGTGATGCGAACGTGATGCGAATTTTTCACGCAGCCCTGGCCCCATAGAAGTGAATGGGGGCTGTGTGAAAAACGCATCACATCCACAAGCAAGTGCGAATGGGATGCGTTTTTCACTGATGGTTGCTAAGAGATGTTGTTTGTAAACCTTCTTCAGTTTTTTAATCACGTGCGTGAAAAACGCATCAATGCACATTTCACCCACGCGATAAAAACTGAACAACTGAACGCAATCGCATCTAAAACTGACTGAACTTGCTTGCGAAATGGTGAGAGTTTTCCTGAACGCATCCGGACCGGTTAGAAAGTTAACCTCCTATCAGCAGTAAAGAGCATCACTGTTACATCGGTGGGACCCTTACCAGCCTTGAGAATAGGGGTCCTGTTCCCTTGTCCACATGGCATGTGCACAGTCACACTATTCATTCTCTATGGGACGACCTGATCCAATAGAGAATAAATGGAGCAGCAGGGAGCATGCTCGACCATTACTCCATTCAAACAATGGACATAGGAACTCTATTCGCGGGGACCACAACCTATCCCAAGAATAGAGTCCTATCAATTGAGCAAGTATTCCCTTTCCTGGGCGGTTAAATGCCATATAATAATAAGCATTACTTGCAGATCTAGCACCTCTGCTCCTTTTCTCGCCATCAGGGTTCCTTTACTTAGCTCCCTCTAGTGGTGGCTGTATGCAGGCAGAATTTGCAATGAGCAGCTAAGATTCATCTAGGATTGTGTCTAAACTCCATAAACCGTGATGTCACAAGCAGGAAAATATCTACATCCCATGTGCTCTGGTAATAAAGTATTATAATATAAAATAATAATTAACATGGCCACTTGGGATCCAATGTCATATGACATCACAAGGTCTTTACCACTCGGGTTTAGACACTGCCCTTCTTCAAATGTTAACTTTAGGCAAGCAGAATTTATACTAAGCTCCCTCTAGTGGAGGCTGTAGGCAGGCAGAATTTATAGTAAGCTCCCTCTAGTGGAGGCTGTAGGCAGGCAGAATTTATAGTAAGCTCCCTCTAGTGGAGACTGTAGGCAGGCAGAATTTATAGTAAGCTCCCTCTAATGGTGGCTGTAGGTTGGCAGATTTTATACTAAGCTCCCTCTAGTGGAGGCTGTAGGCAGGAAGAACTTGTAGTAAGCTCCCTCTAGTGGAGGCTGTAGGCAGGCAGAATTTTTAGTAAGATCCCTCTAGTGGAGGCTGTAGGCAGGCAGAATTTATAGTAAGCTCCCTCTAGTGGAGACTGTAGGCAGGCAGAATTTATAGTAAGCTCCCTCTAGTGGAGGCTGTAGGCAGAAAGAATTTTTAGTAAGATCCCTCTAGTGGAGGCTGTAGGTAGGCAGAATTTATAGTAAGCTCCCTCTAGTGGAGGCTGTAGGCAGGCAGAATGTATAGTAAGCTCCCTCTAGTGGAGGCTGTAGGCAGGCAGAATGTATAGTAAGCTCCCTCTAGTGGAGACTGTAGGCAGGCAGAATTTATAGTAAGCTCCCTCTAGTGGAGGCTGTAGGCAGGCAGAATGTATAGTAAGCTCCCTCTAGTGGAGGCTATAGGCAGGCAGAATTTATAGTAAGCTCCCTCTAGTGGTGGCTGTAGGCAGGCAGAATTTATAGTAAGCTCCCTCTAGTGGAGGCTGTAGGCAGGCAGAATGTATAGTAAGCTCCCTCTAGTCGTGGCTGTAGGCAGGCAGAATTTGTAGTAAGCTCCCTCTAGTGGTGACTGTAGGCAGGCAGAATTTATAGTAAGCTCCCTCTAGTGGAGGCTGTAGGCAGACAGAATTTATAGTAAGCTCCCTCTAGTGGTGGCTGTAGGCAGGCAGAATTTATAGTAAGCTCCCTCTAGTGGAGACTGTAGGCAGGCAGAATTTATAGTAAGCTCCCTCTAGTGGAGGCTGTAGGTAGGCAGAATTTATAGTAAGCTCCCTCTAGTGGAGGCTGTAGGCAGGCAGAATGTATAGTAAGCTCCCTCTAGTGGAGGCTGTAGGCAGGCAGAATGTATAGTAAGCTCCCTCTAGTGGAGGCTATAGGCAGGCAGAATTTATAGTAAGCTCCCTCTAGTGGTGGCTGTAGGCAGGCAGAATTTATAGTAAGCTCCCTCTAGTGGAGGCTGTAGGCAGGCAGAATGTATAGTAAGCTCCCTCTAGTCGTGGCTGTAGGCAGGCAGAATTTGTAGTAAGCTCCCTCTAGTGGAGACTGTAGGCAGGCAGAATTTATAGTAAGCTCCCTCTAGTGGTGGCTGTAGGCAGGCAGAATTTATAGTAAGCTCCCTCTAGTGGTGGCTGTAGGCAGGCAGAATTTGTAGTAAGCTCCCTCTAGTGGAGGCTGTAGGCAGGCAGAATTTATAGTAAGCTCCCTCTAGTGGAGGCTGTAGGCAGGCAGAATTTATAGTAAGCTCCCTCTAGTGGAGGCTGTAGGCAGGCAGAATTTATAGTAAGCTCCCTCTAGTGGAGGCTGTAGGCAGGCAGAATTTATAGTAAGCTCCCTCTAGTGGAGGCTGTAGGCAGGCAGAATTTATAGTAAGCTCCCTCTAATGGTGGCTGTAGGTTGGCAGATTTTATACTAAGCTCCCTCTAGTGGTGACTTTAGGCTGGCAGATTTTCTAGTAAGCTCCCTCTAGTGGAGGCTGTAGGTTGGCAGATTTTATACTAAGCTCCCTCTAGTGGAGGCTGTAGGCAGGCAGAATTTATAGTAAGCTCCCTCTAGTGGAGGCTGTAGGCAGGCAGAATTTATAGTAAGCTCCCTCTAGTGGAGGCTGTAGGCAGGCAGAATTATAGTAAGCTCCCTCTAGTGGTGGCTGTAGGCAGGCAGAATTTATAGTAAGCTCCCTCTAGTGGAGGCTGTAGGCAGGCAGAATTTATAGTAAGCTCCCTCTAGTGGAGGCTGTAGGCAGGCAGAATTTATAGTAAGCTCCCTCTAGTGGTGGCTGTAGGAAGGCAGAATTTATAGTAAGCTCCCTCTAGTGGAGGCTGTAGGCAGGCAGAATTTATAGTAAGCTCCCTCTAGTGGAGGCTGTAGGCAGGCAGAATTTATAGTAAGCTCCCTCTAGTGGTGACTGTAGGTAGGCAGAATTTATAGTAAGCTCCCTCTAGTGGAGGCTGTAGGCAGGCAGAATTTGTAGTAAGCTCCCTCTAGTGGAGGCTGTAGGCAGGCAGAATATATAGTAAGCTCCCTCTAGTGGAGGCTGTAGGCAGGCAGAATATATAGTAAGCTCCCTCTAGTGGAGGCTGTAGGCAGGCAGAATTTGTAGTAAGCTCCTTCTAGTGGAGGCTGTAGGAATTTTGGACCTAATAATAATACGATGTTTGAAGCAGATGACGGAGGGTTGTGGAGCACAGTCCAGAGCTCTAGTTAACCACCTCCCGACCGCTGTACGCGTATATGCGTCCGGGAGGTGGTTGCTTTATTTCTCCTGGACGCATATACGCGTCTTCTCGCGAGACGCGAGATTTCCTGTGAGCGCGCACAGGCGCGCGCGCTCACAGGAACGGAAGGTAAGCGAGTGGATCTCCAGCCTGCCAGCGGCGATCGTTCGCTGGCAGGCTGGAGATCCGAATTTTTTAACCCCTAACAGGTATATTAGACGCTGTTTTCATAACAGCGTCTAATATACCTCCTACCTGGTCCTCTGGTGGTCCCTTTTGTTAGGATCGACCACCAGAGGACTCAGGTAGGTCAGTACAGTCCCACCAAACACCACACTACACTACACCCCCCCCCCCCCGTCACTTATTAACCCCTTATAAACCCATGATCACCCCATATAAACTCCCTGATCACCCCCCTGTCATTGATCACCGCCCTGTCATTGATCACCCCCGTCAGGCTCCGTTCAGACGTCCGTATGATTTTTACGGATCCACGGATACATGGATCTGATCCGCAAAAAGCATACGGACGTCTGAATGGAGCCTTACAGGGGGGTGATCAATGACAGGCGGGTGATCACCCATATACACTCCCTGATCACCCCCCTGTCATTGATCACCCCCCTGTCATTGATCACCCCCCTGTAAGGCTCCATTCAGACGTCCGCATGATTTTTACGGATCCGATCCATGTATCCATGGATCAGTAAAAATCATGCGGACGTCTGAATGGAGCCTTACAGGGGGGGTGATCAGTGACAGGGGGGTGATTACCCTGATCACCCCCTGTCATTGATAACCCCCCTGTAAGGCTCCATTCAGACGTCCGCATGCGTTCTGTGGATCCGATCCATGGATCCGTAAAAAATCATGCGGATGTCTGAATGGAGCCTTACAGGGGGGGTGATCAGTGACAGGGGGGTGATCACCCTGATTACCCTGATCACCCCCTGTCATTGATAACCCCCCTGTAAGGCTCCATTCAGACGTCCGCATGCGTTCTGTGGATCCGATCCATGGATCCGTAAAAAATCATGCGGACGTCTGAATGGAGCCTTACCAGGGGGGTGATCAATGACAGGGGGGTGATCCGGGAGTCTATATGGGTGATCACCCCCCTGTCATTGATCACCCTCCTGTAAGGCTCCATTCAGACATTTTTTTTGGCACAAGTTAGCGGAAATTTTGTTTGTTTTTGTTTTTTCTTACTAAGTCTCATATTCCACTAACTTGTGTCAAAAAATAAAATCTCCCATGGACGCACCATACCCCTCACGGAATCCAAATGCGTAAACATTTTTAGACATTTATATTCCAGACTTCTTCTCACGCTTTAGGGCCCCTAAAAAGCCAGGGCAGTATAAATACCCCACATGTGACCCCATTTCGGAAAGAAGACACCCCAAGGTATTCCGTGAGGGGCATATTGAGTCCATGAAAGATTGAAATTTTTGTCCTAAGTTAGCGGAAAGTGAGACTTTGTGAGAAAAAAACAAAAAAAAATCAATATCCGCTAACTTATGCAAAAAAAAAAAAATTCTAGGAACTCGCCAGGCCCCTCATTGAATACCTTGGGGTGTCTTCTTTCCAAAATGGGGTCACATGTGGGGTATTTATACTGCCCTGGCTTTTTAGGGGCCCGAAAGTGTGAGAAGAAGTCTGGGATCCAAATGTCTAAAAATGCCCTCCTAAAAGGAATTTGGGCCCCTTTGCGCATCTAGGCTGCAAAAAAGTGTGACACATCTGGTATCGCCGTACTCAGGAGAAGTTGGGGAATGTGTTTTGGGGTGTCATTTTACATATACCCATGCTGGGTGAGAAAAATATCTTGGTCAAATGCCAACTTTGTATAAAAAAATGGGAAAAGTTGTCTTTTGCTAAGATATTTCTCTCACCCAGCATGGGTATATGTAAAATGACCCCCCAAAACACATTGCCCAACTTCTCCTGAGTACGGCGATACCACATGTGTGACACTTTTTTGCAGCCAAGGTGGGCAAAGGGGCACCTTTCGGATTTCGCAGGCCATTTTTTACACATTTTGATTGCAAGGTACTTCTTACACATTTGGGCCCCTAAATTGCCAGGGCAGTATAACTACGCCACAAGTGACCCCATTTTGGAAAGAAGACACCCCAAGGTATTCCGTGAGGGGCACGGCGAGTTCCTAGAATTTTTTATTTTTTGTCACAAGTTAGCGGAAAATGATGATTTTTCTTTTTTTTTCTTTTTTCCTTACAAAGTCTCATATTCCACTAACTTGCGACAAAAAATAAAAAATTCTAGGAACTCGCCATGCCCCTCACGGAATACCTTGGGGTGTCTTCTTTCCAAAATGGGGTCACTTGTGGCGTAGTTATACTGCCCTGGCAATTTAGGGGCCCAAATGTGTGAGAAGAACTTTGCAATCAAAATGTGTAAAAAATGGCCTGCAAAATCCGAAAGGTGCACTTTGGAATATGTGCCCCTTTGCCCACCTTGGCAGCAAAAAAGTGTGACACATGTGGTATCGCCGTACTCAGGAGAAGTTGGGCAATGTGTTTTGGGGTGTCATTGTACATATACCCATGCTGGGTGAGAAAAATATCTTGGTCAAATGCCAACTTTGTATAAAAAATGGGAAAAGTTGTCTTTTGCCAAGATATTTCTCTCACCCAGCATGGGTATATGTAAAATGACACCCCAAATCACATTCCCCAACTTCTCCTGAGTACGGCGATACCAGATGTGTGACACTTTTTTGATGCCAAGGTGGGCAAAGGGGCACATATTCCAAAGTGCACCTTTCGGATTTCACCGATCATTTTTTACAGATTTTGATTGCAAAGTTCTTCTCACACATTTGGGCCCCTAAATTGCCAGGGCAGTATAACTACGCCACAAGTGACCCCATTTTGGAAAGAAGACACCCCAAGGTATTCCGTGAGGGGCATGGCGAGTTCCTAGAATTTTTATTTTTTGTCGCAAGTTAGTGGAATATGAGACTTTGTAAGGAAAAAAGAGAAAAAAAAAAAATCATCATTTTCCGCTAACTTGTGACAAAAAATAAAAAATTCTAGGAACTCGCCGTGCCCCTCACGGAATACCTTAGGGTGTCTTTCCAAAATGGGGTCACTTGTGGCGTAGTTATACTGCCCTGGCAATTTAGGGGCCCAAATGTGTGAGAAGTACCTTCCAATCAAAATGTGTAAAAAATGGCCTGCAAAATCTGAAAGGTGCACTTTGGAATATGTGCCCCTTTGCCCACCTTGGCTGCAAAAAAGTGTCACACATCTGGTATCGCCGTACTCAGAAGAAGTTGGGGAATGTGTTTTGGGCTGTCATTTTACATATAACCATGCTGGATGAGAGAAATATCTTGGCAAAAGACAACTTTTCCCATTTTTTTATACAAAGTTGGCATTTGACCAAGATATTTTTCTCACCCAGCATGGGTATATGTAAAATGACACCCCAAAACACATTCCCCAACTTCTCCTGAGTACGGCGATACCAGATGTGTCACACTTTTTTGCTGCCAAGGTGGGCAAAGGGGCACATATTCCAAAGTGCACCTTTTGGATTTCACCGGTCATTTTTTACACATTTTGATTGCAAAGTACTTCTCACACATTTGGGCCCCTAAATTGCCAGGGCAGTATAACTACGCCACAAGTGACCCCATTTTGGAAAGAAGACACCCCAAGGTATTCCGTGAGGGGCATGGCGAGTTCCTAGAATTATTTTTTTTTTGTCGCAAGTTAGTGGAATATGAGACTTTGTAAGAAAAATAAAAATAAAAAAAATCATCATCATTTTCCGCTAACTTTTGACAAAAAATAAAAAGTTCTATGAACTCACTATGCCCATCAGCGAATACCTTAGGGTGTCTACTTTCCGAAATGGGGTCATTTGTGGGGTGTTTCTACTGTCTGGGCATTGTAGAACCTCAGGAAACATGACAGGTGCTCAGAAAGTCAGAGCTGCTTCAAAATGCAGAAATTCACATTTTTGTACCATAGTTTGTAAACGCTATAACTTTTACCCAAACCATTTTTTTTTTTTGCCCAAACATTTTTTTTTTATCAAAGACATGTAGAACAATAAATTTGGCGAAAAATTTATATATGGATGTCGTTTTTTTTGCAAAATTTTACAGCTGAAAGTGAAAAATGTCATTTTTTTGCAAAAAAATCGTTACATTTTGATTAATAACAAAAAAAGTAAAAATGTCAGCAGCAATAAAATACCACCAAATGAAAGCTCTATTAGTGAGAAGAAAAGGAGGTAAAATTCATTTGGGTGGTAAGTTGCATGACCGAGCAATAAACGGTGAAAGGAGTGTAGTGCCGAAGTGTAAAAAGTGCTCTGGTCATGAAGGGGGTTTCACCTAGCGGGGCTGAAGTGGTTAAAAGGGTTTTCTTTACTGATGACCTATCCTCTGGAGAGGTTGATCAGTATTTTATCTTTGGGGGTCCAACACCTGGGACCCCCACTGATCCGCTTTTTGAGAAGGTACCAGTGCTCCTGTCAGAGCCGCTGCCTTCTCACAGCTCACCAAGAACAGCGCCGTATATTGTATAGTGGCCGTTCTTGGTATTGCCCCTCAGCCACATTCACTTTAATGGGGCTGAGCTGCTCCGAGGCCGCATTATACATGAACGTGCTGTCACTCGGCCTAGGACGAGCAGAGAAGGATGCGATGCGCACAGGAGCACTGCTGCCTTCTCGAACAGCTGATCAGGGGGTCCCAGGTGTCAGAAGTAAAAAAGTCCTTTAAATGTGTCCAGTTAACTCTTTCTGGCACTGCCATCCCCCGCAGAGAGATGGGCAAAACATAGTAGGCATAGATAATATTGGGCCTGTACCCCAAATCCTTTCCATCTTGCATAGAGGACAGCGGTGCATTATAAGAAACTGGAAAATCTGCACACTGCAGACCGCCCCAGAAGAAGTTGTGGATGCAGCTCTGGGTGTGACTGGAGTATAAATTAAAATCATCAGAATTGGAGCTGTAACATGCAGTAGCATTGAAATCATGGAGGGGTGACTGAACAAATTTTAGTGACAGCTTAGGGGGAAAGGGGAGACACTTGTACAGAGTAATGAGGGTCTTGTGTCTCTACAGGGACTGGATCCAGCCTCCTCTCCACCGTGCAGGATCTGCCCTCCGTCCCCCGGCCATCCAGGTCTCGAGTGAAAAGACAACTTCAAATCATCTCTGTGTTACAATGGGTCATCACTGTCTCTGTAGGAGGTAAGATGTTACGTGTTGTAACGTGCGTCACAGGTGACTTGATTTATGGCAGATGCTGCAAAGGGGAAGCGTGGGACAAAAATCTCCAGAATAGTATGAGCACTGCCCCCTTATAACATTATTTCTGTATAACAGGGGTGGCCTGCACCGCGATCCTCCTCTACCTCTTCTGCACGGACTGGTGGCTCATTGCTGCGTTATATCTGGCCTGGCTCGTGTTTGACCGGAAAACCCCCAGTGAAGGTGAGATTTATGTCTTGTTCCCAACAGCAGCAAAATGGTGCATAAAGATATTCACTGTCCGTACTTCTGAGAGATCTGTCTTCATAAGATAGATAATTGGCTGCTGGCAGCCACCACTAGGGGGAGATCAATGCAAATGGATTTATATAGCTACCATTGAACTCAATGGGAGCTTTATTAATCTGCAAGCAGTGAGCTCCCCCTAATGGTGTGGTGGCTAGTGGTAGTGTCACGGAAGGTGTACAGGAAACAAGACAACACAAAATGAATACACGACTCACTGGATCCAAAACTAAGGAACAAAAGGGAGACCCCTGCATCAGACCTGGCTCTCTCCCTCTCTGCTCAGCCTATGCAAAAATCCCAATGGTGGATGATCGCATATCCACGTACCTCGACTATATACCACCTGAACACCCTACAATAGTGAGGGGACACGACCACCAGCTCCCTACACTAGACACGGAGGGAGTCAGGGTCACCTGGGATCCAGCAAACAGAAAATCACAAATAAATGTACAGCACTTATCTTGTAGAAGGCTGGAAGATACGATCAGCATGCACACACACTCCAGGAAGTTGTATAAGCCGCACACTAATGCATTATGGGGAGGAATTTAAAGGGATGCAATCAGTCCAACTACATGACAGCTGAGAGAGGCTAACGAGATGAGGAACTGAAATTCAAAACAAAGAAAACTCAAGGAGGAGGCTCTGAAAGGCTTCTGTCAGAGCTTCTCAGCTGTCTGGTTGTGACAGTACCCCTCCCTCTACGAGTGGACTCCGGACACTCAGAGCCCACCTTCTCAGGATGGGACCTATGGAAAGCCCTGATGAGATGAGTGGCCTTAATGTCCGTCACTGGGACCCACATCCTCTCCTCAGGACCATAACCCTCCCAATGAACGAGGTACTGGAGAGAACCGCGGACAAGACGAGAATCCACAATCCTAGAGACCTGAAATTCAAGATTCCCATCAACCATAATCGGAGGAGGAGGCAAAGGCGAGGGTACAATGGGTTGAACATAAGGTTTCAATAAGGACTTATGAAAAACATTATGGATCTTCCAAATCTGAGGAAGATCAAGACGGTAGGCAACAGGATTGATGACAGACAGGATTTTGTAAGGCCCAATAAACCTAGGACCCAACTTCCAGGAGGGAACCTTCAATTTGATATTCTTGGTAGACAACCACACCAGATCACCAACATTCCGGTCCGGACCAGGCACACATCTCTTATCTGCCACACGCTTATATCTCTCACTCATGCTCTTTAGATTATCCTGAATCTTTTGCCAAATAGAAGACAAAGACGAGGAGAATCTGTCCTCATCAGGTAAACCAGAAGACCCCTCTCCCGAGAAAGTCCGAAACTGCGGATGAAACCCATATGCACCAAAAAATGGTGACTTATCAGAGGACTCCTGACGACGGTTATTTAAAGCAAACTCAGCAAGGGACAAAAAAGAACACCAATCCTCCTGATTCTCCGCCACAAAACAGCGCAGATATGTCTCCAGATTCTGATTGACGCGCTCTGTCTGGCCATTCGACTGCGGGTGGAAAGCAGAAGAGAATGACAACCCAACCCCCAAGCGAGAACAGAAAGCCTTCCAGAATCTGGAAACAAACTGTGTGCCCCTATCAGAGACTATGTCTGAAGGAATACCATGCAATTTGACAATGTGATCAATAAATGCCTGCGCCAGCGTCTTAGCATTGGGCAAACCAGGAAAAGGGATGAAATGCACCATTTTGCTAAAACGGTCCACCACCACCAGAATCACAGTCTTCCCCGAGGAACGAGGCAGGTCCGTTATGAAGTCCATGGACAGATGTGTCCAAGGATGGGAAGGAATGGGTAAGGGAAGGAGAGGACCTGATGGCCGTGAATGAGGGACTTTGGCACGAGCGCAAGTCTCGCAGGCTGCCACAAAACCCTCAACCGACTTACGCAGCGCAGGCCACCAGAATCTCCGAGCGATGAGATCCACTGTGGCTCTTGCCCCCGGGTGCCCAGCAAGGACCGTATTGTGGTGTTCCTTAAAAATCTTGTGTCTTAAAGCGAGAGGCACAAACAACCTCTCAGGAGGACAAAGATCAGGAGCCTCTGACTGGGCTGCCTGCACCTCTGCCTCCAATTCAGGAAAAAGAGCAGAGACCACCACACCTTCAGCCAAAATGGGACCCGGGTCTTCAAAATTCCCACCTCCCGGAAAACAACATGACAGGGCATCTGCCTTCACATTCTTAACCCCAGGGCGGAACGTGACAACAAAATTAAACCTTGAAAAGAACAAAGACCATCTGGCCTGTCTCGGGTTCAGACGCTTGGCTGACTCCAAGTAGGCCAGATTTTTATGGTCAGTAAACACGGTAATAGGGTGTCTGGCTCCCTCTAGCTAATGGCGCCATTCCTCAAAAGCCAACTTGATGGCTAACAATTCCCTATCTCCCACATCGTAATTTCTCTCTGCGGAGCAGAGTTTCTTCGAGAAAAAGGCACACGGTCGCCATTTGGCAGGTGAGGAACCCTGAGACAAGACTGCACCCACACCCACCTCAGAAGCATCAACCTCAACTATGAAGGGTAGAGAAATATCAGGTTGTACCAAGATGGGAGCGGAAGCAAAACTCTCCTTGATATTAGAAAAGGCCTTACGTGCCTCTACCGACCAGGAAGAAAAATCTACCCCCTGTCATAGCCAGACCCTTATTTCTGATATTTGCAGACTCTATACTGACAGGGAATGTCCCACAGGATTGGCACATGGCATATGTGGTGCCAATATTCAAAAAGGGGCCAAAAACAGAGCCTGGAAACTATAGGCCGGTAAGTTTAACATCTGTTGTGGGTAAACTGTTTGAAGGTTTTCTGAGAGATGCTATATTAGAGCATCTCAACAGAAATAAGCAAATAACGCCATATCAGCATGGCTTCGTGAGGGATCGGTCATGTCAGACTAATTTAATCAGTTTCTATGAGGAGGTAAGTTCTAGACTTGACAGCGGCGAATCAATGGATGTTGTGTATCTGGACTTCTCCAAAGCATTTGACACTGTACCACATAAAAGGTTAGTATATAAAATGAGAATGCTCGGACTGGGAGAAAACATCTGTATGTGGGTAAGTAACTGGCTCAGTGATAGAAAACAGAGGGTGGTTATTAACGGTACACACTCAGATTGGGTCACGGTCACTAGTGGGGTACCTCAGGGGTCAGTATTGGGCCCTATTCTCTTCAATATATTTATTAATGATCTTGTAGAAGGCTTGCATAGTAAAGTATCAATTTTCGCAGATGACACTAAACTGTGTAAAGTAATTAACACTGATGAGGACAGTATACTGTATATATACTACAGAGGACAGTATACTGTATATACAGGTCCTTCTAAAAAAATTAGCATATTGTGATAAAGTTCATTATTTTCTGTAATGTACTGATAAACATTAGACTTTCTTATATTTTAGATTCATTACACACCAACTGAAGTAGTTCAAGCCTTTTATTGTTTTAATATTGATGATTTTGGCATACAGCTCATGAAAACCCAAATTTCCTATCTAAAACAATTAGCATATTTCATCCGACCAATAAAAGAAAAGTGTTTTTAATACAAAAAAAGTCAACCTTCAAATAATTATGTTCAGTTATGCACTCAATACTTGGTCGGGAATCCTTTTGCAGAAATCACTGCTTCAATGCGGCGTGGCATGGAGGCAATCAGCCTGTGGCACTGCTGAGGTGTTATGGAGGCCCAGGATGCTTCGATAGCGGCCTTAAGCTCATCCAGAGTGTTGGGTCTTGCATCTCTCAACTTTCTCTTCCCAATATCCCACAGATTCTCTATGGGGTTCAGGTCAGGAGAGTTGGCAGGCCAATTGAGCACAGTAATACCATGGTCAGTAAACCATTTACCAGTGGTTTTGGCACTGTGAGCAGGTGCCAGGTCGTGCTGAAAACTGACATCTTCATCTCCATAAAGCTTTTCAGCAGATGGAAGCATGCAGTGCTCCAAAATCTCCTGATAGCTAGCTGCATTGACCCTGCTCTTGATAAAACACAGTGGACCAACACCAGCAGCTGACATGGCACCCCAGACCATCACTGACTGTGGGTACTTGACACTGGACTTCAGGCATTTTGGCATTTCCCTCTCCCCAGTCTTCCTCCAGACTCTGGCACCTTGATTTCCGAATGAAATGCAACAGTCCAGTGCTGCTTCTCTGTAGCCCAGGTCAGGCGCTTCTGCCGCTGTTTCTGGTTCAAAAGTGGCTTGACCTGGGGAATGCGGCACCTGTAGCCCATTTCCTGCACACGCCTGTACACGGTGGCTCTGGATGTTTCTACTCCAGACTCAGTCCACTGCTTCCGCAGGTCCCCCAAGGTCTGGAATCGGTCCTTCTCCACAATCTTCCTCAGGGTCCGGTCACCTCTTCTCGTTGTGCAGCGTTTTCTGCCACACTTTTTCCTTCCCACAGACTTCCCACTGAGGTGCCTTGATGCAGCACTCTGGGAACAGCCTATTCGTTCAGAAATTTCTTTCTGTGTCTTACCCTCTTGCTTGAGGGTGTCAATGATGGCCTTCTGGACAGCAGTCAGGTCGACAGTCTTACCCATGATTGCGGTTTTGAGTAATGAACCAGGCTGGGAGTTTTTAAAAGCCTCAGGAATCTTTGGCAGGTGTTTAGAGTTAATTAGTTGATTCAGATGATTAGGTTAATAGCTCGTTTAGAGAACCTTTTCATGATATGCTAATTTTTTGAGATAGGAATTTTGGGTTTTCATGAGCTGTATGCCAAAATCATCAATATTAAAACAATAAAAGGCTTGAACTACTTCAGTTGGTGTGTAATGAATCTAAAATATATTAAATTCTAATGTTTATCAGTACATTACAGAAAATAATGAACTTTATCACAATATGCTAATTTTTTGAGAAGGACCTGTATACTACAGAGGACAGTATACTGTATATATATATATATATATACACACTACAGAGGACAGTATACTACTACAGAGGGATCTGGATAGACTGGAGGCTTGGGCAGATAAGTGGCAGATGGGGTTTAACACTGATAAATGTAAAGTTATGCACATAGGAAGGAATAATGCAAGTCACCCGTACATACTAAATGGTAAAACACTGGGTAACACTGACATGGAAAAGGATCTAGGAATTTTAATAAACAGCAAACTAAGCTGCAAAAACCAGTGTCAGGCAGCTGCTGCCAAGGCCAACAAGATAATGGGTTGCATCAGAAGGGGCATAGATTCCCGTGATAAGAACATAGTCCTACCACTTTACACATCACTAGTCAGACCACACATGGAGGACTGTGTACAGTTCTGGGCTCCTGTGAACAAGGCAGACATAGCAGAGCTGGAGAGGGTCCAGAGGAGGGCAACTAAAGTAATAACTGGAATGGGGCAACTACAGTACCCTGAAAGATTATCAAAATTAGGGTTATTCACTTTAGAAAAAAGACGACTGAGGGGAGATCTAATTAATATGTATAAATATATCAGGGGTTAGTACAGAGATCTCTCCCATCAGCTATTTATCCCCAGGACTGTGACTGTGAGGAGGGGACATCCTCTGCGTCTGGAGGAAAGAAGGTTTGTACACAAACATAGAAGAGGATTCTTTACGGTAAGAGCAGTGAGACTATGGAGCTCTCTGCCTGAGGAGGTGGTGATGGTGAGTACAATAAAGGAATTCAAGAGGGGCCTGGATGTATTTCTGGAGTGTAATAATATTACAGGCTATAGCTACTAGAGAGGAGTCTTCCTCTGGATTAACTTGCGGGATAACAGGCCGAACTGGATGGATAAATGTCTTTTTTCGGCCTTATGTACTATGTTACTATGTTACTATGTTTCTGGTCATATCAGTGAGTGGTTTAACAATAGAGGAATAATTCAAAATAAACTTCCTGTAATAATTGGCAAAGCCCAAAAAAGGCATCAGCGCCTTCTGATTCTCAGGAAGCTCCCACTCAAGCACAGCGCGGACCTTCTCGGGGTCCATGCGAAAACCAGAAGCGGAGAGAAGAAACCCAAGAAATTGAATTTCTGGAACCGCAAACACACATTTTTCCAGTTTCGCGTATAATTTATTCTCCCGCAGGATGAGCAAGACCTGACGTAAATGTTCCTTATGAGTTTTGAAATCGGGAGAAAAAATGAAAATGTCATCCAAATACACTAACACAAATTTTCCCATTAAATGATAAAAAATGCTGTTCACGAAATGCTGAAAAACGGCTGGGGCATTCATCAAACCAAAAGGCATAACCAAATTCTCATAATGGCCCTCAGGGGTATTGAAGGCCGTCTTCCATTCGTCTCCTTCTCTGACCCTGACCAGGTTGTATGCCCCTCTTAGATCTAATTTGGAAAAGACTTTAGCCCCAACAACCTGGTTAAACAGGTCCGGGATCAGAGGAAGCGGATAAGGGTCACGAATTGTGATACTGTTCAGCTCCCTGAAATCCAGACAAGGTCTTAAAGAACCATCTTTTTTCTTAACAAAGAAAAAAACAGCGGCAACAGGTGACTTCGAGGGTCGTATGTGTCCCTTTCTCAGACTCTCAGAGATATAAGCACGCATAGCGATCCTCTCAGGTTGGGAAAGATTGTATAAACGAGATTTAGGCAGCTTGGCGCCTGGGATGAGATTAATAGGGCAATCGTACTCCCTGTGCGGGGGCAAGTCCTGAACACCACTCTCAGAGAAGACATCCGAAAATTCAGAGAGAAAAGATGGTACAGTCTTAGTAGAAACCTCAGAAACAGATGTCGTGAGGCAATTCTCTCTGCAAAAGTCACTCCAACCATTTATTTGCCTCGCTTGCCAATCAATGGTGGGGTTATGTTTAGTGAGCCAGTGTAGCCCCAACACAAGAGGAGTAGGTAATCCGCTAAGGACAAAACATGACACATCCTCAACATGAGCATCACTCACAATTAAACGGATATTGTGAACTATGCCCTTTAATCATTTCTGAGAAAGTGGAGCGGAATCAATAGCAAAAAACAGGAATATCCTTTCCCAAAGTGCGCACCTGGAAACCATGAGTTATCGCAAAATGATTATCAATGAGATTGACAGCTGCTCCACTATCTACAAAAATGTCACAAAAAATGTTCTTGCTCTCTAGCGCCACCCTGGCAGGCAGGACAAAACGGGAACTACAAGCAAACGGAAAACCTTCAATTTCTGCCTCAACCCTGCCAATAGTAACAGATGGAACATTTTTAAAAGATTTTTTCCTTTTTGTTTCTTTATTACTCCCAGAAAACTGCCTGAATCTCCTAGAGGGACAAATATTTGCCAAATGATTTATACCTCCACAACAAAAACAAACCCTCCCATGCGAGCTGAATCTTCTATTGTCAGAAGCAATCAACCCCAGCTGCATGGGCTCCTGCTCAGAAGGGGTTGACAGCGACTGAGACCCCTGCGCATAGAATGAGACTGCTGCACTGTCCTGGGACTGAGTATGACAGATGGAAGAGATCTCTCCTCTCTCTAAGACGCCTGTCAATACGAACGGCCTGAGACATAGCACAGTCCAAGGAGATAGGCCTCTCATGAAAGGCAAATGCATCTTTCAATCCCTCTGAAAGACCATGGCAAAATTGACTTCGGAGTGCAGCATCATTCCAACCAGTATCAGCTGCCCATCTCCGAAATTCGGAGCAGTATATCTCTGCGGATTGTTTACCCTGGCATAACAGACGTAGTCTAGACTCAGCCAAAGCAACACGATCCGGATCATCATATATCTGACCCAGGGCTAAAAAGAAATCATCCACTGAACGGAGGGGCCGTGCCCCCACCGGCAGCGAAAAGGCCCACGACTGAGCGTTACCCCTGAGCAGCGATATAATGATCCCCACCCTCCGTTCCTCATCACCAGAAGAATGGGGAAGAAGGCGAAAATGGAGTTTGCAAGCCTCTCTGAAACGCACAAAATTCTCACTAACCCCGGAGAACGTATCCGGGAGCGAGATCTTAGGCTCAGAACAAGCTCCATGAACGCAAGCTGAACCGGTCACTAGAAACTGAGAAAGAGTCTTACGGAGATCAGCTACCTCCAATGAAAGACCCTGGAAACGTTCAGTCAAAAGTGAAACCGGATCCATGCTTGAGACGGTTTTGGCGGCTTATAATGTCACGGAAGGTGTACAGGAAACAAGACCATGCAAAATGAATATATGACTCACTGGATCCAAAACTAAGGAACAAAAGGGAGACCCCTGCATCAGACTTGGCTCTCTCCCTCTCTGCTCAGCCTATGCGAAAATCCCAATGGTGGATGATCGCATATCCACGTACCTTGACTATATACCACCTGAACACCCTACAATAGTGAGGGGACACGACCACCAGCTCCCTACACTAGACACTGAGGGAGTCAGGGTCACCTGGGATCCAGCAAACAGAAAATCACTAATAAATGTACAGCACTTATCTTGTAGAAGGCTGGAAGATAGGATCAGCATGCACACACACTCCAGGAAGTTGTATAAGCCGCACACTAATGCATTATGGGGAGGAATTTAAAGGGATGCAATCAGTCCAACTACATGACAGCTGAGAGAGGCTAACGAGATGAGGAACTGAAATTCAAAACAAAGAAAACTCAAGGAGGAGGCTCTGAAAGGCTTCTGTCAGAGCTTCTTAGCTGTCTGGTTGTGACAGGTAGTCACTGACAGTATCGCACAAAATGGGGAAGACGTTAATAGTGTTGTTCCATCTTGCCATTACTAAAGCAAGAAAGGACTGTGCCGACCACCTTTTAATTTCCAGGCTTCCTTTTGCCAAGGGCCCAATCGTAGTACTGAACGCAGCCTCACTGATAGGTACAACTACAGATCCTGTATTATACTCCAGAGCTGCACTCACTATTCTGCTGGTGGAGTCACTGTGTACATACATTACCGTACTTATCCTGTACTGATCCTGAGATGCATCCTGCATTATACTCCAGAGCAGCACTCACTATTCTGCTGGTTGAGTCACTGTATAGATACATTACTTATCCTGTACTGATCCTGAGATACATCCTGTATTATACTCCAGAGCTGCACTCACTATTCTGCTGGTGCAGTCACTGTGTACATACATTACATTACTTATCCTGTACTGATCCTGAGATACATCCTGTATTATACTCCAGAGCTGCACTCACTATTCTGCTGGAGCAGTCACTGTGTACATACATTACATTACTTATCCTGTACTGATCCTGAGTTACATCCTGTATTATACTCCAGAGCTGCACTCACTATTCTGCTGGTGCAGTCACTGTGTACATACATTACATTACTTTTCCCTTACACCCATGACAGCATCCTTGAGAGACCGCCTCCATCCTGGACAGGAAACAGGAACTTTCGCGGAGAGCTTCTTAAGGAGGGACTCAGCCCATATACCACCAGTTTCTGTTTCCTGTCCTACGGATAGGACTACATTTTGTGGAGAGCTACGAAGGCTGCAGGGCCCTGAAAGTTCTTTTCTTTTTTATTATAGGGGTTACCTGGTAGGAGCTGCCGGAACACTGGATTCGAAAAAACCTTCTTGGTCCTGGGGCAGGCCAGGTCAATGTCCGCGGGCAGTCACAGCCGTACCGAGAGGTGAGGCTGTCACGCCGGATCATCCTGGCAGTGTTCGGGAGGTCTAGGGCCTTTTTTCTCTGCAAGCCCTCTCCCATAGTCCTTACAGAGGCAGGGGGCGGAGCAGGATTCATACTCTCATTTAGAGCGCGAACCGGAACTTAAGGACGTAACTTTCGGTATTTGGAACGCATAGTGTTTCGGAAGTACGGCGCTCAAGAAGGCCGCTGGGGGGCATTGGCAGGGACCAGACCTGGGGTTAAGTGCGCAGGTAGAAGGATTCAAGCCAGCCTGCAAGCATCGGTGGAGTCCTTTATGGAAGACCCTCCATCCCTGGATCCTACCATGGAAGAAGAGGGTGGTCAGCACACTGGTGACCAGGACAGTCATAATGCAAGACTGTTATTCCTGGTGGAGTAAGGGGGTCAATCCCTAACTTCATTTTTTCATCTTTTGTGCTCTAATTGGGTTTATTTGTTGCTATTATATTCTAGAATATCAAAAAGAGTCCTAGGAAAGCTGTCTCTAAAACCCTTGGGAAAGAGTGTGCAGTGTGTAGAAAGAAACTCGCTCCCCCCTGGCCAAAGTTGTTATGCCAACACTGTGTACAAGATGGTAGAAGAGGAATCCCCATCGCTAATGCAGAGTATCAAAAATATTGTCGTCCGAGATTGCGGATTCTATGAAGGAATTTAAAAATTGCTTCCTTCATCACCTTCTAGCAGGCAGGAACGCTCTAGTAGAATATTGGATTCAGACTCTTCAAAGAGAGAGGCAGAACAGGGAGAGGTTCTGGACAGTTCTAGCCCATCCTCAGATGAAGAGTTCATGGGTAAACCATTATTCTCCCATGAAGACACTGATTCCCTACTTAAGGCCATTAGAGCCACTATGAAGGTGGACAAGTCTAAAGAACGAAAGACAGTCCAACAGATAATGTTCGGTGACCTAGGTCATAAAGAAAAATCAAGGGTCTTTCCGATAAATGAAAATATAAAATACCGAATACAAAAAGAATGGAGGAAACCTGACAAAAATGTCTTTATTCCTAAGAATGTTAAAAGGAAAGACCCCTTTTGAGGGTGAATCCTCCTGTTGGGACAGACCTCCTAAATTAGACGCCCCAATTGCAGAGGTATATCTTAAGAATGCTTGGGAGGCCTCCACTCAGGCGTTCAAGCCTAATATCGCCGGTAGGTCTACGGCTAGGTCCTTAAAATTGTGGTTACAGAATTTAGAGCCCCACATTGAAAATAAAACTCCCAGAGAACAGTTATTGGAAGTATTTCCTACAATCTTAAAAGCAGTCGACTTCATATCCGATGCTTATGCTGATGCCTTAAAGTTAAATGCCAGATCAGCTGCCTTAGCCAATTCCGCAAGAAGGGCCATTTGGCTAAAAGGATGGACGGGAGATACAGGATCTAAAAACAAATTATACGCTATTCTCATTTTCACAAAAACAGAAAAGATTTCAACAGAGACAAAAGGCAAAGATACTGGAAGGACAACAGGGGTAAAAAAGATAAAGGACTCCTGTATAACTCCCAGACCAATACCTGTTCTAAAGTTAATCAGCAATGACTGTTTCGTTCCGGTGGGGGGGGGGGGGGGGGGGGAGACTCTCTCTTTTTTCTATCACGCTTGGGGAAAAAAATCTCCTCAAGTCCGTGGATTTTAGGGGTTATAAGAGACGGGTTCCGTCTGGAGTTTGTCTCTCCTCCACCGGAAAGAATAAGAATTGTAGATCTAGCTCAAAATTCTGTAGTAAACATAGCATTGAAACAAGAGGTCCTTTCTCTTTTAAAGAAGGTCTTGATTCAGGTACCAGACTCAGAAAAAGGAAAGGGAGTCTGACAGGGTGGGGAGGAGCATATTGTCAGTCGTAAATCCATCAGGGGGAGTGGCGTCCATTGGAAAGACAGGATTCTCAAAATATGAGGGAGCTGAAAGCAGTTTTACTTGCTCTCGGAGCATTTCTATCAAAAATAAAAGGAAAAGGAGTAAAGGTTTTCTCGGACAACGCAACAGTGGTATCCTATTTGAACAGACGAGGAGGAACAAGAAATCTTATCCCACTGACCGCAGAATTTTTTTCTCTAATTATCCTGTGTGTTCCTTTTATCAAGGCAGTTCACTTAAAGGGAACAGAAAACAAAAAGGCAGACTATCTAAGCAGAAACCGTTTAGACCAAGGGGAGTGGTGTTTGAATCATCTTCAACCAGATATTTCGGCTATAGGGCAATCCTCAAATAGACCTTTTTGCGACCAAAATCAAAAGTGCCAACTTTTCTCTCTAGATCCAGAAGATTCTCCAGCAGGAATAGATGCTTTTACTCTTCCATGGCCCGGTCAACTTCTATATGCCTTTCCACCTCTAAGACTGATCACGAGAGTACTACAGAAGTTGAGACAGCACAAAACAAGACTTATTCTGATTGCCCATTTTTGGCCAAGGAGAACGTGGTTCACCTGGTTAAGAAAACTATCTCTCGCGGATCCCTGGATTCTTCTGGACAGACAGGATTTTTTGTTTCAAGGGCCGATCCTTCATCCGGAAGTAGTAAATCTTCACTTAACAGCCTGGTATCTGAGAGGAATATATTAGAAAAAAAGAAGCTTATCTAAAGAAGTGATTTCCACCCTTCTGTCATGTAGGAAAGAGGTTACCTTTACAATATACCTAAGAATATGGAAGACGTTCTTGAGTTTCTCGAAGATCCCGGTAGATCCATTGGGTCCTCCTCCGATGCCAGAGATTTTGGATTTTTTACAAAGTGGGCTTAATAAAAAACTAAGAATCAGCACTCAAGTCCAGATTTCAGCACTTAGTGTCTATTTAGATTTTTCCCTGGCTAATCATCCTTGGATTAGGAGATTTTTCAAGGAAGTTAGCAGAACTAAGCCGGTGACCAGATTCTCTGCTCCTCCGTGGCATCTCAACCTACTTTTATCTAGAATGATGGAACCTCCCTTTGAGCCTCTACAGGAATTACCTATTAAAATTCTGTCTTTCAAAACTGCCTTTCTAGTAGCTATCACCTCTGCTAGGCGTGTGAGTGAGATTTCTGCCCTCTCTACCTCCTCCCTATACTAACCTCTTGGATGACAGACTTATCATTAAACCTGATCCTTCTTTTCTCCCAAAAGTGGTCACCTTTTTTCATAGACCCCAAGACATTGTGCTTCCTTCTTTGTGCCAATTGCCAAACAAGGAAAAAGAAAAGAAACCTCATTGTCTAGATGTGAGAAGATGCCTGTTAGAATACCTAGAAGTCACTAGGCCTTGGAGGAAGTCCTCTAGACTTCTTCTACAGTATGGGGAAAAGAAGGGTAATAAGGTTACATCTAGGACACTATCTACAGATGGATAGTTGGGGCCATCTCTTTAGCCTATTCTTCAGCAGGGGAACCTTCTTCTTTAGCCTTTGGCGCTCACTCAACCAGGTCCATCTCTGCTTCCTGGGCAAAGAGAGCAGACACATCCCTAGAACAGATTTGTAGGGCAGCTACTTGGAAATCTCCATGTACCTTTTTTCCGCCACTACAAACACGGTGGTTGGAACCAAAGATCTCAAATTTGGACTCATCAGGCCAAAGCACAGATTTCCACTGGTCTAATGTCCATTCCTTGTATTATTTAGCCCAAACAAGTATTTTCTGCTTGTTGCCTGTCCTTAGCAGTGGTTTCCTAGCAGATATTTTACCATGAAGGCCTGATTCACACAGTCTCCTCTTAACAGTTGTTCTAGAGATGTGTCTGCTGCTAGAACTCTGTGTGGCATTGACCTGGTCTCTAATCTGAGCTGCTGTTAACCTGCGATTTCTGAGGCTGGTGACTCGGATGAACTTATCCTCCACAGCAGAGGTGACTCTTGGTCTTCCTTTCCTGGGGCGGTCCGCATGTGAGCCAGTTTCTTTGTAACGCTTGATGTTTTTTGTGACTGCACTTGGGGACACTTTCAAATTTTTCCCAATTTTTCGGAGTGACTGACCATCATTTCTTAAAGTAATGATGGCCACTCGTTTTTCTTTACTTAGCTGCTTTTTTCTTGCCATAATACAAATTCTAACAGTCTATTCAGTAGGACTATCAGCTGTGTATCCACCTGACTTCTCCACAACGCAACTGATGGTCCCAACCCCATTTATAAGGCAAGAAATCCCACTTATTAAACCTGACAGGGCACACCTGTGAAGTGAAAACTATTTCAGGTGACTACCTCTTGAAGCTCATCAAGAGAATGCCAAGAGTGTGCAAAGCAGTAATCAAAGCAAAAGGTGGCTACTTTGAAGAACCTAGAATATGACATATTTTCAGTTATTTTGTTATGTATATAATTCCACATGTGTTAATTCATACAAACCGGATTCCCAAAAAGTTGGGACACTATACAAATCGTGAATAAAAACTGAATGCAATGATGTGGAGGTGCCAACTTCTAATATGTTATTCAGAATAGAACATAAATCACGGAACAAAAGTTTAAACTGAGAAACCATTTCCCTTACCATTTTAAGGGAAAAATATGTTGAATCAGAATTTCATGGTGTCAACAAATCCCCAAAAAGTTGGGACAAGGCCATTTTCACCAGTGTGTGGCATCTCCCCTTCTTACAACACTCAACAGACGTCTGGGGACCGAGGAGACCAGTTTCTCAAGTTTAGGCCTCATGCACACGACAGTTTTTTTTCACGGTCCGCAAAAACGGGGTCCGTGATCCGTGACCGTTTTTTCGTCCGTGGGTCTTCCTTGATTTTTGGAGGATCCACGGACAGGAAAAAAAAGTCGTTTTGGTGTCCGCCTGGCCGTGCGGAGCCAAATGGATCCGTCCTGAATTACAATGCAAGTCAATGGGGACGGATCCGTTTGATGTTGACACAATATGGTGCCATTTCAAACGGATCCGTCCCCATTGACTTTCAATGTAAAGTCTGGAGTTTTTATACCATCGGATTGAAGTTTTCTCCAATCCGATGGTATATTTTAACTTGAAGCGTCCCCATCACCATGGGAACGCCACTATGTTAGAATATACTGTCGGATATGAGCTACTTCGTGAAACTCAGATCCGACAGTATATTCTAACACAGAGGCGTTCCCATGGTGATGGGGACGCTTCAGGTTAGAATACACTACAAACTTTGTACAAGACTGCCCCCTGCTGCCCGGCAGCACCCGATCTCTTACAGGGGGCCGTGATTAGCACAATTAACTTCTCAGGTGCCACACCTGAAGGGGTTAATTGTACTATCATATCCCCCTGTAAGAGATCAGGGCTGCCAGGCAGCAGGGGGCAGACCCCCCCCCCTCCCCAGTTTGAATATTGTTGGTGGCACAGTGTGCGCCCCCATCGGGCCCCCCGTCCTCCCTCTAGTGTAATAAATCGTTGGTGGCACAGTGTGCGCCCCCGATCGGGCCCCCCTTCCTCCCTCTAGTGTAATAAATTGTTGGTGGCACAGTGTGCGCCCCCCATCGGGCCCCCCCTTCCTCCCTCTATTGTTATAAATCGTTGGTGGCACAGTGTGCGCCCCCCATCGGCCCCCCTCCCTCTATAGCAGTATCAACATTGGTGGCAGTGTGCGGCCTCCCATCTCCCCCCCCCCCCCGATCATTGGTGGCAGCGGAGTTCCGATCGGAGTCCCAGTTTAATCTCTGGGGCTCCGATCGGTAACCATGGCAACCAGGACGCTACTGCAGTCCTGGTTGCCATGGTTACTTAGCAATAGTAGAAGATTCATAGTTACCTGCTTGCTGCTGCGATGTCTGTGTCCGGCCGGGAGCTCCACCTACTGGTAAGTGACAGGTCTGTGCAGTGCATTGCTAAAGAACTGTCACTTACCAGTAGGTGGAGCTCCCGGCCGGTCACAGACATCGCAGCAGCAAGCAGGTAAGTATGAATCTTCTACTGTTGTACTATTGCTAAGTAACCATGGCAACCAGGGCTGCAGTAGCTTCCTGGTTGCCATGGTTACCGATCGGAGCCCCAGCGAATAAACTGGGACTCCGATCGGAACTCCGCTGCCACCAATGATCGGGGGGCGGGGGGAGATGGGAGGCCGCACACTGCCACCAATGTTGATACTGCTATAGAGGGAGGGGGGGCCCAATGGGGGGCGCACACTGTGCCACCAACGATTTATAACAATAGAGGGAGGAAGGGGGGGCCCGATGGGGGGCGCACACTGTGCCACCAACGATATTCAAACTGGGGAGGGGGGGTCTGCCCCCTGCTGCCTGGCAGCCCTGATCTCTTACAGGGGGATATGATAGTACAATTAACCCCTTCAGGTGCCGCACCTGAAAGGGTTAATTGTAGGATCACGGTCCCCTGTAAGAGATCGGGTGCTGCCAGGCAGCAGGGGGCAGTCTTGTACAAAGTTTGTAGTGTATTCTAACTAGAAGCGTCTCCATCACCATGGGAACGCCTCTGTGTTAGAATATACTGTCGGATATGAGTTTTCACGAAGTGAAAACTTAGATCTGAAAAAAGCTTTTATGCAGACGGATCTTCAGATCCGTCTGTATGAAAGCAACCTACGGCCACGGATCACGGACACGGATGCCAATCTTGTGTGCATCCGTGTTCTTTCATGGACCCATTGACTTAAATGGGTCCGTGAACCGTTGTCCGTCAAAAAAATAGGACAGGTCATATTTTTTTGACGGACAGGATACACGGATCACGGCCTCGGCTGCAAAACGGTGCATTTTCCGATTTTTCCACGGACTCATTGAAAGTCAATGGGTCCGCGAAAAAAAACGGAAAACGGCACAACGGCCACGGATGCACACAACGGTCGTGTGCATGAGGCCTTAGAAATAGGAATGCTCTCCCATTCTTGTCTAATACAGGCCTCTAACTGTTCCATCGTCTTGGGCCTTCTTTGTTGCACCTTCCTCTTTATGATGCGCCAAATGTTCTCTATAGGTGAAACATCTGGACTGCAGAGTGGCCATTTCAGTACCCGGATCCTTCTCCTACGCAGACATGATGTTGTGATTGATGCAGAATGTGGTCTGGCATTATCTTGTTGAAAAATGCAGGGTCTTCCCTGAAAGAGATGACGTCTGGATGGGAGCATATGTTGTTCTAGAACCTGAATATATTTTTCTGCATTGATGGTGCCTTTCCAGACATGCAAGCTGCCCATGCCACACGCACTCATGCAACCCCATACCATCAGAGATGCAGGCTTCTGAACTGAGCGTTGATAACAACTTGGGTTGTCCTTGTCCTCTTTGGTCCGGATGACATGGCGTCCCAGATTTCCAAAAAGAACTTCGAATCGTGACTCGTCTGACCACAGAACAGTCTTCCATTTTGCCACACTCCATTTTAAATGATCCCTGGCCCAGTGAAAACGCCTGAGCTCGTGGATCTTGCTTAGAAATAGCTTCTTCTTTGCACTGTAGAGTTTGAGCTGGCAACGGCGGATGGCACGGTGGATTGTGTTCACTGACAATGGTTTCTGGAAGTATTCCTGAGCCCATTCTGGGATTTCCTTTACAGTAGCATTCCTGTTTGTGGTGCAGTGTCGTTTAAGGGCCCGGAGATCACGGGCATCCAGTATGATTTTACGGCCTTGACCCTTACGCACAGAGATTGTTCCAGATTCTCTGAATCTTCGGATGATGATAGATGCAAAGTCTTTGCAATTTTTCGCTGGGTAACACCTTTCTGATATTGCTCCACTATCTTTCTGCGCAACATTGTGGGAATTGGTGATCCTCTACCCATCTTGGCTTCTGAGAGACACTGCCACTCTGAGAAGCTCTTTTTATACCCAATCATGTTGCCAATTGACCTAATTAGTGTTAATTGGTCTTCCAGCCCTTCGTTATGCTCAAATTTACTTTTTCCAGTCTCTTATTGCTACTTGTCCCAACTTTTTGGGGATTTGTTGACACCGTGAAAATTTGAATCAACGTATTTTTCCTTTTAAAATGATACATTTACTCGGATTAAACGTTTGATCCGTCATCTACGTTCTATTGCAAATAAAATATTGACATTTGCCATCTCCTGACCCTGTGACTATCTGTATTGCTGATGCCGTGCTGCTGAGCCTGCGTGCCACTCTGTGAGGAGGCTGGGGTAGGAGGCCGGGCCCGGCGGGGAAAGTCCGCAAGTTATGTATTTAAAAATAAATAAATGAATAAAAAATGTCAGCCCTGGCGCCGCCCCTCCTTCTCTGCTCTCTCAGGCAGCTGCTTGGTCTGCCTTATTATAGAGCCGGCCCTGCCCGGAGGTCCTAGGGAGATGGTTCTGGGACCAACAGATTTGCCGGGGTTCTAGCTACAAGCGGACTCGAATGGATGGGCGATTCATAATTCCTTATGAACGGCTGGTGCCACCCTGTCTGATAACTGGGTTTGAAGTGGTGAATGGCTTAGACCTCCTGCTGAGAGATCCTTCCTAGTACATCTCCTTTGTTCCTGGTTGACTGGAGGACGTGTGAATTGTAAACAATTGGCTTGCTTGAAGCCTGGACCCCTGAGGGGCTTTCTATCTGACAGCACATGGCTGGGGAGAGAGAACATACTTTGCATGTAAACGGACTGTGTACATGCCAAAAGGTGAATCAAATGAAAATCATGGCTGCCAGTAAATGCCAATTACATGATTTTCCTATTTTATAACATAAAGTCATGATTTTATGAAAGACACGGAGGCGACACTTAATCCTTTCTTTACTGAACCACCATAGCAGCAAAGAGAAAATGAAATGCAAACGGTAACCATGACAATAACTCCCCCCTAGTGTCCCTGTATATAAGGACCCTCTCAACTGGAATCCTCCTCTTTCTTTGTGGTATTGACACCGACTAGACTGCTGATAACCGGAACTCCAAAACGATGAAGTAAGAATTGATGCAACCTGAACTTGCTAGACCTCAACCGTTGCGTAGCAACCGAAGAAACACTGGATCACTGGTGGGGATCTGTAAGATTACGCTCCCTGCAAACGAGTATTTTCAACCTATGGAGAAAAAGAGAAGAACAGGCATTGTGTAAACGTGACTGAGACTGCGGTAAATCGTAACTAAACTGTTGAAGTATATAACAACGTAAGCCAATCATATGCATAGATATTAATATACTAACGGAAAAAGAAACCTATGTGGGAGGGAGTCGGGCGGGGCAATACTTGCCTCCGTGTCTTTCATAAAATCATGACGTCATAAAATAGGAAAATCATGTCATTTTATATCAAGACACGGAGGCTCCTATTGCAGGTTTAAAGCCGAGCTACCACCGAAGAAAAGGCATGAGACGCCGGTTGAAAATAAAATTCCCGGAAGGTGGAAACTCGAGACCAATCCGCCAATTTCATGACTTCTTCCAAACGAGCCCCCGACACAGTCATAGAGGTGGCCGCCGCACTGCGGACTGAGTGCGCGGTGGATAGGGAAAGGATTTTCTTAACCCACTGTGAGAGTAACACTGGTAACCGGGGCAAAAGGCAGACGGAATGAGATAAATAAATGGGGGACAGTTGGCAAGCAGAAACTTGACGTTCGAGCTTCGTATTCCCGTAGACAGGTGACTGGACAATACTGCGGAGAAGAAGGAAAACTGGGATAAGAAACTGACCTAATGTTAGTTTTTGTTCGACGGGAAATATTGAAAGTACCCCTTCTGGGGTAAATGAACGGGCATCATGATCTAGGGCGCACACATCCGATACTCTTTTGCAAGAAATCAGACAAAACAATGTGACTAACTTCGCCGACAATTGGCGAAGCGATAGCAGTTCATTAGAGGGCCAGACACCAGAAAAATTAAGACAGCCGAGACATCCCATGTCGTGGAAAATAGAGGTCTTGGCAGTTGTGAAAGTCGAGAGCCCCTGAGCAACTGAGACATGAGAGGATGCTTCCCAGCTGGGCAGCCATCAAAGTCCTGATGTCTGGAAGATATTGCTGATCTGTATACATTAATAGTGCGATAAGCTTTACCTTCTTCGAATAGGGATGTAAGGAATTGTAACACGGAAATCACAGGTGCATCAACTGAATCCAGGTTCCGAATGAAGCACCAGCGAGACCAAACTTCCCAGGCTGCTCGATAGGCCCGCCTGGTAGCGGGGGCCCATGCACTCTCCAATAGGAATCTAGTCATCTCTGAAATGCCCGTGATGTCCCAGGGACCCCTGACACTTTGCATGCCAGGAGTCGCAAGGATCCCTCCTGAAGCTGAGGATGAGGTTGGTTGGATGGACCCATGAGAAGTTCCGGGTAAGTGGGTAGAAGGAGGGGTTCTTCTACGAGCAGCTCCAACAACTGGGGAAACCAGGATTGGGTTGTCCAAAAAGGCAGAATCAGAACCAGGTCGGCTGATTGACGGCGAATCTGGAGTAACACCCGAGGGATCAGCGCGAAAAGTGGAAACGCGTACATGAGGGATCCTGTCCACTGCTGGAGAAAGGCGTCCACTGCTTCCGCCTCCGGATCCGGTCACCAGCTGTAGAATCTGGGTAGTTGGGCGTTCAACCGTGACGCGAATAGATCGATGGAGAATGGTCCCCAAAGAGACGAGATGGTAGAGAACATTGTCCAGTCTAGTTTCCAATCGCTGGAGTCGGAAAGATATTGCGAACTCCAGTCGGCGAGGGTATTGTGGAGGCCTGGGAGGTATTCCGCCACTACTGTGATGTCGTTGGCCAAGCAGAAGGTCCAAAAATCCTTTGCCAGATGTGTTAAAATGGTGGAACGAGTGCTGCCCATGCAGTTGACATACCGGACCGCTGATACATTGTCCATGCAGAGTCTAATGCAAGCTTTGACTGTGCTGTTGACGAAGATCCGTATCGCAAAGGACCCCGCAAGGAGTTCCAAGGCGTTGATATGGAGCTGTGATTCGTCCGCCGACCATTGGCCTCCGGTGGAGACCCCATTGCAATGAGCCCCCAAACCGTGAAGGCTGGCGTCCGACTCCACGATCAGGTCTGGTTGGGGCCCAAAGATCGCTTTGCCATTCCATACTGAGAGATTGTGGATCCACCACGTTAGCTCGTGTCTGGTTTCCATGTCCAATGTGAGCACATCGGCGTAAGACGCCCCCGCCCGGAGGTGAGAAATTTTGAGGTGTTGTAGAGCTCGATAGTGCAGAGGGAAAATAGCCTGAATGGAAGAGGCTAACAGGCCAATTATTCCAGCCAGATACCGAAGGGATATTTGAGGAAGAGCAAGGGTGTGACGTATCTCCTTGCGAATAGCACAGACCTTTGTCTGACGGAGACTGAGAGTTTGTCCGATCGAATCTATGGTGAAGCCCAGAAATTCCATGGAAATGGAGGGACTCAAACAGGATTTCTCTCTGTTGATGATAAACCCGAGACTGGCAAGGAGCGTTATGGACGTCTTTAAATGTTCCTGAAGAACGGAAGGACGTTGGGCAATGAAGAGGATATCGTCCAGATAAATGATTAATCGTACTCCCCGGCAGCGAAGCCAGGCCACCACTGGGCGCATTAGCTTGGTGAAGCACCATGGGGCGGAAGAGAGGCCGAATGGCAGGCACGTGAAGCGCCAGACCTGACCGTTCCAACAGAACCAGAGTAAATCTCTGGAAGCGGGTGCTACCAGAACCGTTAGGTAGGCATCCTTGAGATCTAACTTCACCATCCAGTCCCCCTGGGAGCAGCATGTCTCTTAGGAGATGGATGCCTTCCATTTTGAAATGGCGGTAACGAATGAAGGCGTTCAGGGCTTTGAGATTGATCACAGGGCGCATTTGGCCCCCTTTCTTCTGCACCAAGAAGATGCTGCTGATAACTCCTGTGTGTAAACGGGAGGATAGTTCTATCGCCCCTTTCTGGTACAGTACCGTCAGCTCCTTGTGGATAAGAGAACGTGCTGGCTCGGGCAGGATCATCTGGTGTGGGAGAGGCAGGTTTACGGGGGTGGCTATAAGGTCTATCTGGAAGCCTCTGACTGTGGACAGTACCCATGTGTCGGAGGTGATCTTTGACCATACATGAGAAAAGATATAGTCTGCCCCCTATGCAAACAACAGAAGAATTCAGAGGAGAATGAGGACTTACCGTATGGTCGTCTGGAAGCCGGATTTCCTAACCGAAAGTCCCCTAAGCTACCCCATGTATATCCCACATGTATAGGTAGGGAAAACCAAAGGTAGCTCATGGGGGAAAAAACATCAAGTATCTGCATAAGGAGAAAATTATCAAGATCGTACTTAGCTGGAGGTGGCGGCAGCAGCAAAGAAAGAGGAGGATTCCAGTTGAGAGGGTCCTTATATACAGGGTGAGTGTACTTATCCTGAGTTACATCCTGTATTATACTCCAGAGCTGCACTCACTATTCTGCTGGTGGAGTCAGTGTACATACATTACTTATCCTGTACTCATTCTATATTCTGCAGTGCTTTACAGACATTAGCATCACTCTGTCCCCAATGGGGCTCACAGTTTAAGTTCCCTATCAGTATGTCTTTGGAGTGTGGGAGGAAAATGCCAACACGGAGAGAACATACAATCTCCATGCAGATGTTTTTCTTGGTTGGATTCGAACCCAGGACCCCAGAGCTGCAAGGCAACATGCTGCCCAATATACTGTATACTACTCCAGAGCTGCATTCACTATTCTGCAAGCCTCATTTCATGTCTTCCAGCACTCCATATTTTCTAATATTCAGTGTTTTAACTGATCACTAGTTTCGACATCTCTGCTTGCCATCAGTGAATGAAAGCTTTCCTGGCCTCCACTGAGAGGCTGCAAATCATGTCCAACTGCCACAGGGGTTTATTTCATTATGAAATATCTGCTACATTGTATCATTGCCTTTGTTGCAGTTGAACATAATTTAGTTCTCAGTGGACACGATGTATGTTTCCATTCACTGACAACAAGTGGGGATCTTGAAATTGTTGAGGACTTGCATTCCCCTATGTTTTTTTTTTTGCATTCCCCTATGTTTTTATTTCAATATTAACAAACAGATTTATATCATTAAACATAATTTTTCAAACTGAAGCCCCCCCCCCCCCAATTCCCTCCCCCTCCCATGATGTGTCCTACTTCTCCACCGGCTCTCCATAACATGACCGAGAAATGGTGGAGAGAGATGGAGAGCGGAGGGAGCTCTATGGGTTCAATTCTCCCCAAATTCTACTCTTCTTCTATTTTTTATCTATCTCTTTGCTTATACAAAATATGTTCATATCTCTTATTGATCTTTACCAAATTTAACCACGTGTTAATACTAGGGACATTTCGTGCAAACCAAGAGCGTGCTATTAGGAGTCTTGCCAAAAACATTATTTCAAGCAAAAGATTTTTTTTTATATTGGTGACAACCCACCTTGGCAAGATCCCCCAATACCCAGCATTCAGCAATAAAAGGAATCCGCACATTCAGTTTTCTCTCTATGTGATCGTGAATAGTCTCCTAATATTGTTTCAACTCCGGGCAAGACCAGAACATATGCAAATAATCCGCACCAGAAACATCACACCTAGGACAATTAGAATGATCCCTAATACCACATTTATTAAGCCAGGAAGGAGTGACATAAGGTCTATGTAGAATATTAAACTGCACCAAAACGTGATTGAAATTATGTGATACCAATTTTAAATCCTGAGCTAACTTCCCCTGATCCTCCAAATGTGTCGTTAAACGTTCTTTTTGCCAAGCTCTCTGTCCCGGGGAACAAATATCACCAAATCATGCTATTATTAAGCTTTTATAAAGTTAAGAAATCTTCATCTTTTGCCCCAAGTTCTCTATCAATTCATTAAATTGTGCACCAGTGTAAATTTGCAACCAATTTTTTTCTTTAATACTTAAAACTGCCGATCTTAACTGTAAATACCGAAACCATGATCATTTCTGTGATTTTTTGTCTTTGTGATAATACCGTGAACGAAACAATATCCCCACTTCCTACTACCTGTGTCAGATATAAAATATTACCTTTTTGCCAATATAGATCTCTACTTAATTCAACTAAAGTTTGTAAGTGCTTATTGTACCACAACGGCGTACATCCAATTGACCCCTTCACTCCATACCAAATTAGGTCTATTCAAATACCATGATTTCATAAACAAATTCCTGGCGGATTTAAATTCTCTGCGCCATACACTCTTTGGGTTTAGCCTGAAACCGGTGTCCATCTTATTTTAGGTGGCAGACGATCCACGTGGTTTAGGAACTGTGCTGTGTGGCGCTACTTCAGGGACCACTTTCCGATACGGGTGAGTTCCTGCATATACGCACAGATGTGACGCCATCGATTTTCCTGTATCCGTGGACTTTGTATGTTTTTGTCGCTGCAGCGTCGCTCTTAAGCCGAACCCTCCTGTCCTAAAGCTACTATTTGTCCAGATGTAGCAGAGCCAAGATGGGCTGAGGTGGGTCATCCCATTGTCTTTGTCAGTATGACTCCTCAGTTGACTCTGGGAACTCCCAAACTTTGACTGGGAAGAAATGTCCAGATGGAGTAGTCATGTTATCTGAGACCATTCCACACTGTCCTTTGTCATGGCGCTGAATCTTGAGGTTGTTGGTCCTGTTGGCTTCATGTGCCCTTATTGTCGGTCAGTAGGCATTGGGCCTGAGGTGCCGAGAACCTGCAGACTTGTCGATCTGACAACTAAGCTTCTTAAATGTGTTTTCCAGCTGGTCAAAACCCACAACCTGCTTCCCAGTTGCAACTACATCTTCGGCTACCACCCCCACGGTGTCTTGGCTCTGGGCGTCTTTTGCAACTTCGGTACCGAAGCCACCGGCTTCTCCAAGAAGTTCCCCGGTATTAAGCCGTCTGTGACCACATTGGATGGGACCTTCAGAATGCCGGTTGTAAGAGAATACCTAATGTCTGCAGGTAAGTTCTTGGTCCTTGGTTGAAGACCAACATCTGTAGTTGGGAATTATATTTTTTGTGACTGTCTACCATTGGAAACAATGGAGGATGTGGGGTATCTGCTGCCCCTCCATGATCTGGTAGGTATGGGCAGCCAGACATAACATTGGTCCATTCATTAGATGCCTCTGTAGTTTAAATCCAGGAATTCTTGCTTAATTTGAGGAATTCTGAGATGATAGATGAAGGTCTCCACTTAGGTGACCCCTCTCCATCTTCCAGCGAGGAGGAGAGTTGCTTCTCTTCCTGAGGGACCTGACCCATTCAATCGTTTCATGACTATCCGATTGGTTTCAGTGTGCAGGGTGTAATACCTCCTTTCCACCAATCAGTAGAAGAGGGCCTGAGATTTATAGACTGTGAGTGGAGTGGTTCAGTTGAAATACCTGTGGAATGGGACTTGCACTTCCTTTCTAGTGACTGGTGGGGGGTTGTCCCAGTAGTCGACCCCTACTTTTCAGATCTATTACCATAGCTTGTGGATAGGTGATTAATGTTGGTTGAGCAGTCTTGTATTGATTACAAAAATATGGCTGCTTTCTACTAGGAATGGCTTCACACTTGTCCACAGGCAGTGTGAGGTACTACACCTTGATGGAACTAAACTGCAGCACCAGACACAACCTATGGACAGGTGTGGCGCTGCTTCTGGAAGAGAGCATTAATGTTTTTGTAATGCTTGTAGTCCTTCTCTTTCGTCAAGCTTTGTTTGATGGTTTCCTTTTTATCTATCTCTGGGAAAGCTGCGTGAAACCAATACAAGTCAAGTATTGCTACCTGGCTTTATTGGGGTCCTAAGTGGCATGTGACAAGTCAGGCGAACTGGGCAACCCCTTTAAATGGCACTGCTCCTCAACTTTTGTCGGTGGCCGTGGTATTGCAGCTCAACACTGTCTACTCGAGTACTGCAATACCAGACACAACCTAAGGACAAGTGTGGCGCCGTTTCTGGAAAAATTTAAGAAAAACATTCTTTCTTAACCTCGATAACCTCTCTTTGCATTTTAACAATGAGATTTGGAGCTTCAGTAGGGATTGGAGTCAAATTGTTGAATAGAGTCCCTTCCAGGGGACCTCACATTAGCCGTTGGTATAATGGTACAGCGTCCGGTTGGTGTTATTTCTTTCGCAGCACCACTTGCCTCTGTGTACCCCTTAATTTACCGCTTGTACCTAATGGATGAATATTGCTTTATTTTTACAGGCCACTGCTCTGTGAGCCGTCAGTCCATAGACTACATCCTCTCCAAAAAGGGAACCGGAAACGCTGTGGTGATAGTGATCGGAGGCATTGCAGAGTGCCTGGACTGCATACCGGGGAAAAACTCTGTGATTCTAAAGCAGAGGAAAGGATTTGTGAAGGCTGCACTACAGCATGGGTAAGAGAAGGAATAAGTGCAATTGCACTTGCCGGTAATTGGTTTTCCTGGAAGTCTCCACGATGCCACCCTTGAGATTGACTCTGTCAGGGACAGGAAACACTAGTGATTTACTAAGAACCAACACCGTATGTTCTAGTCATACACTGTATATACTCCAAATAACCAAGAATGATATATTTTTAAATACTAACGATAATTTATTTATTTTTTTGTGGGAAGAGAAAATGGTGAGTGCCATCATGGAGACTTCCAGGAAAACCAATTACCTGTAAGTGCAATTGTACTTTTCCCTAGTAGTCTCCATGACGCACCCTGGAGATATACCAAAGAATACGAATATCTAAGTGGGACCACTGCCTGTAAGACTTACATCCAAAGGCTACTTCTATGTTACTCATTATATCTACCGACCTGAATTTGGCTGAACTTCTCCTGCATCTGTCAGGGACAGGAACGCACTGAGGAGGAGGGGAAAATGTAACCTCTCCCAGTTGTTATGCAAGTGGGTGTGGACCTATTGCGCCACTGACTGGGTATACTCCGAAGGGGCATAACTAAGCAGCTACCTGGTATTTACTAGAGCCCCTGATAGTGGTGATAGGCTTTGGCCGTAGAGTAGCTGCCAGGTGTCACTCCAGAGTAGTCCCCAACTCAGTGGCAGCTGACCAGGTGGTCAGAGTACTCGGTGCAAGCACCGAGGGGACTTGCGAGTCCTGGAGCTACGGGTCAGGACAGGCGGCAAACAGGCAAAGTCAGCAAACGAGATCCGAGGTCAGGGGCAGGCAGCAAACACGCAAAGTCCATAAACTAAGTCCGAGGTCAGAGGTAGGCGGCAGTAAACAAAGTCCAGGAGTTCAATAGCAGGATACGGTACACAGGAAGGCCGACAAGATAAACACCTTTGCACAGGAACTAGACAAGCTAGACACTAAGGTTGCTCAGGCAACTTCCTGTGGTAGGAAGTGCCTTTAAATATCTGCTGCAGTCCAGCCATAGGCTGCTGAGACAGAGGGCGTGTATGTGCTGCCTCACAGATAATAAGAGACACACCCACGCAAGTTACAACACAGCAGAAAGGAAACTCTGGCATGGATCAGATGTAGCAGAGTTAAGCTAGTTGCTGCCCGAGTTTGTCAGCAGGGCGACAGGAGGGAAAAGATGGACTCCGGTACCGGTGCCCGCTGGGCTAACACCAGTGTTTCCTGTCCCTGTCAGAGGCAGAGCTAATCTCAAGGGAGCCTCCATGTAGAGGACTGTGGAAATAGTAGTTATATTCTTGTACATAGGAGCAGTATTATAGTAGTTATATTCTTGTACATAGGAGCAGTATTATAGTAGTTATATTCTTGTACATAGGAGCAGTATTATAGTAGTTATATTCTTGTACATAGGAGGCAGTATTATAGTAGTTATATTCCTGTACATAGGAGGCAGTATTATAGTAGTTATATTCTTGTACATAGGAGGCAGTATTATAGTAGTTATATTCTTGTACATAGGAGGCAGTATTATAGTAGTTATATTCTTGTACATAGGAGGCAGTATTATAGTAGTTATATTCTTGTACATAGGAGCAGTATTATAGTAGTTATATTCTTGTACATAGGAGGCAGTATTATAGTAGTTATATTCTTGTACATAGGAGCAGTATTATAGTAGTTATATTCTTGTACATAGGAGCAGTATTATAATAGTTATATTTTTGTACATAGGAGCAGTATTATAGTAGTTATATTCTTGTACATAGGAGGCAGTATTATAGTAGTTATATTCTTGTACATAGGAGGCAGTATTATAGTAGTTATATTCTTGTACATAGGAGGCAGTATTATAGTAGTTATATTCTTGTACATAGGAGCAGTATTATAGTAGTTATATTCTTGTACATAGGGAGCAGTATTATAGTAGTTATATTCCTGTACATAGGAGCAGTATTATAGTAGTTATATTCTTGTACATAGGAGCAGTATTATAGTAGTTATATTCTTGTACATAGGAGCAGTATTATAGTAGTTATATTCCTGTACATAGGAGGCAGTATTATAGTAGTTATATTCTTGTACACAGGAGCAGTATTATAGTAGTTATATTCTTGTATATAGAGGCAGTATTATAGTACCGTATATACTCGAGTATAAGACGAGTTTTTGGGCACAAATTTTTGTGCTCAAAAAGCCTCCTCGTCTTATACTCGAGTCTACTATCTTACTTTGTCTTTGCTCCGGTAATGCAGGCAGTGCGGGGGGCGGCGCTCACTCACTGACGTCACGCGCCTGCGCCGCCTAGTGGGAGCAGGCGCGTGACGTCAGTGAGTGAGCGCCGCTCCCCGCACTGCCTGCGGCTGCTATTACCGGAGTAAAGACAAAGTAAGATATCCAAAGTTAAAGAATACTGATGAATACTACTTTATAAATATACTGCTGTGAGCGTCGGGGAGGGGGATCTGTGGATGGCACTGTTTAGGGGGGAATCTGTGGATGGCACTGTTTAGGGGGGAGATCTGTGGATGGCTCCCTGTATTTAATGCAGAGTGTGTGTGTATATAATGCACACACTCTGCATTAAATACAGGGAGTCAGAGTCAGACTCCCATCAATCTGAGTCACCCTCTTGCAGATGTGTGTATATAATGTAGAGTGTGTGCATTATATACACATACACTCTGCATTATAGCTGCATTTCCCACCCTAGTCTTATACTCGAGTCACTAATTTTTCCCATTTTTGGGGGTAAAATTAGGGGCCTCGGCTTATACTCGGGTCGGCTTATACTCGAGTATATACGGTAGTTATATTTCTGTACATAGGAGCAGTATTATAGTAGTTATATTCTTGTACATAGGAGCAGTATTATAGTAGTTATATTCTTGTATATAGCAGCAGTATTATAGTAGTTATATTCTTGTACATAGGAGGCAGTATTATAGTAGTTAGTCTTGTACTCAGGAGGCAGTATTATAGCAGTTATATTCTTGTACATAGGAGGCAATTTCTATTGTAAAAAAACAAATACAATTAAATGAAACAAAATTTCTCCTTTTAGTTCAAAATAGAAATCACATTCAGGGCACATTGAATGATTACTCCACTATAGAAAACACAATATTTTTTTTTTTACTTAGAGTCCATGTGTTGAAGAAAAATATAATACAAACTGAAAAATGAGAAAATCATTTGCACTCCAGAGATACATATCTCCATAACTTTCGGTTTTTATGGTTCCTACTTATCTCTAATGATCTTACCCACCTGGCTGACTGCGGTCATGTATTGGAAGGTCTTGCTGTGAAGGGACACCCGGGTTCTTGCATACCAATAGTAGTATTTCATGGTGGTTATTATCACATACATTGTTCCCCTGTCAATATTACCATTATTCGATGGAACACCATAGATAATCTCAGGATATTTCAGGGACTGCAACCTTGAGATCTTTAAGTTTTCAGACACTGCCTTTCATATTTTCCTTCCTCACCAGCAGTTATGAAATGCTCCATAGTCTCCTCTTGTGGACATCCCAGGGGACACTTCCTATCTGACCGAGTCAGGTATTTTAAATTACCTCTGTCCAAGAGCCTCCCGTGTAGACAAACAGGCAATGTCATACAGTTTAATTGGGAGTCGCTTCCCATTGAGGAACCTAAAACTTTCCTGCAGTGTGGTGGTCGGACAATCCCATAGAGCAAGTGGAGAGCAAAATAAATCCCCACATATGTTAACGTATAGTTCTTTCCTTGTATTACTCCCTATCAAAGACTTCTCTAGCCTCCACTCCCTGCCACACTTCAGGGCATAGTCCAGATACTTGGGGAGGTAGTCCTGCGTCCATCTCTTGCTCTTGAGACTGCCGCCTTGCTCCCAAGATTCTGCAAAAGGCAGTATCAAGTCCCTGACACTATATACCCACAGAGGACTATTATTTGAGTCCAGGTCACCAAAATTAACTTTTAGAAACATGGAGTCAAAAAACACCCTTGTATTTATCATATCCAGCCCACCCTCTCTTCTCTCTAGATATGTTATACCCCTCTTTATCAGGTTCAACCTATTCCCCCAGAGAAGCTGGAAGAACAGGCTAAAGAGCCTAGCTGAGAGAGATTTTGGCAAAGGGAAAATGACAGATACATAAAAAGACAGGGACCAGGTAAGTCTTCAACATTTTAACCCTTTCTCTATAGGTCAGCCTTCAGTTCTTCCACCGCTGAACCTTTGCATTTCTGGCTTCCAATCTTTCTTCCCAGTTTATCCTGGCGTTATCGTCCCTCCCAAATTTAACCCCTAAGATCCTAATATAGGTGGAGCCTTTCTCAAATTGTGGCAGATCAAACTCTAACAGAATTCAGTGTCCAAAAAACTTGGGTCAGATATCGCCACAGTCACATCATCTGTGTAGGCAACAACACTCAGAGGAAAGCAGTGGGGGACCGGCACCCCCTGAAAATCACACTCATGCAGTGACCTCAGGAACGGGTCTAAGGCAAATATACAGGAGCGGACTCAATGGGTAACCCTGTCTCACCCTGAATGCATCACCCTGCTAACCGTTGATTAGAGGAAATCTACCTGCCTTTCTATACAAATTTTTCAGCCAATCAATAAATTGTCCAGGAATACCGTACTTTGACAGAGTGGTCCATAAATACTCATGGTCTACTGTGAAAGGCTTTAGCCTGGTCAAGACCAACAACATATCTCCCACACCTCAGAGCTTTACATCTCTCAAACATCTCTTATTGATATGACTGCACCAGAGATGTCCTGCCGTTTCACTGTGCCAAACTGACAGCCTGCCAACAGTGCCCGGGACAAACAGACTAATCTAGCAAACAGGGTTTTTACCAGAATCTTCCTGTCAATATTCAAGAGGGCAATCGGCCTCCAGTTCTCGATGTCACTAGGCTGCTTACCTTTATGCCTCTTGCACATGACCGTGTGTCCCCCGTGGCCTTATTGCGGCCCGCATACAGCGTGTCCGCAATACACGGGAAACGGGCCGTGTGCATTCTGCATCACGGATGCAGACCTTTTTACTTGAATCGGTCTGCAAATCCGGAGATGCGGTGCGGAAAGGAATGAAAGCACTACGGAGAGCTTTCAAGGGGTTCCGTTCCATGCTCCATGCTTCCATTCCGGAAAAAGATAGAATTTGTCCTATCTTTTTGCGGAATGTATGGATCGCGAACCGCATGCGGCTGGCCCACGGTCCGTGCTCGTGCATTGCGGACCACAATTTGCGGTCCGCAGCACGGGCAGCACACGTTTGTGTGCAACAGGCCTTAGACAGCAGAATTAACGAGGAGACCTCCTGGATGGAGGCATCAGGTGGTTCCCTAGACAATTTTTGTACACGTCCACGAGAATTGGAGTTAAGTGGTCTCTGAATTTCTTGTAAAATTCTGCTGTTATACCATCTGGACCTGGTATCTTCTTCATATCAATGGCCACTTTAACTTTGTCCACCGTCAATTCTGCTGTTAAAGGAGAAAAGTCTACATCATTAGTATCAGGGCCTGGAATTGCCTCCATGAATTAAGTCATCTTCTCTTTATCCAAAACCTTCCTCTGAAATAAGTCAGTATAGTAAGATCTCACCACCCCCAGGATACCCTCCCGAGATTCCTGCAAAACACCCCGGGGGTCAGTGAGACCTGAGACCAATATGTTTGCCACACACTCCTGGCAGTTCTCAAGGGGATCTGGTGACCCTAGGACTCATAATCCTGTCCAAGAACCAGGGAGGTGTACCTGCTGTACTTATACTGCCTTATCTCAGATTTCAATCTGTCAATCTTTTGTTGGTTCCGCCTCCCCCCCCCCCCCACCCCCCTGCCGAATATAGTGACTCCAATTCTTTCGACAGCTTGAGATACTGGCTATACTTACTCTACAGTCGTGGCCAAATGTTTTGAGAATGACACAAATATTAGTTTTCACAAAGTTTGCTGCTAAACAGCTTTTAGATCTTTGTTTCAGTTGTTTCTGTGATGTAGTGAAATATAATTACACGCACTTCATACGTTTCAAAGGCTTTTATCGACAATTACATGACATTTATGCAAAGAGTCAGTATTTGCAGTGTTGGCCCTTCTTTTTCAGGACCTCTGCAATTCGACTGGGCATGCTCTCAATCAACTTCGGGGCCAATTCGTGACTGTTAGCAACCCATTCTTCCATAATCACTTCTTGGAGTTTGTCAGAATTAGTGTGTTTTTGTTTGTCCACCCGCCTCTTGAGGATTGACCACAAGTTCTCAATGGGATTAAGATCTGGGGAGTTTCCAGGCCATGGACCCAAAATGTCAACGTTTTGGTCCCCGAGCCACTTAGTTATCACTTTTGCCTTATGACATGGTGCTCCATCGTGCTGGAAAATGCATTGTTCCTCACCAAACTACACTACGTGCAGAATTATTAGGCAAATGAGTATTTTGACCACATCATCCTCTTTATGCATGTTGTCTTACTCCAAGCTGTATAGGCTCGAAAGCCTACTACCAATTAAGCATATTAGGTGATGTGCATCTCTGTAATGAGAAGGGGTGTGGTCTAATGACATCAACACCCTATATCAGGTGTGCATAATTAGGCAACTTCCTTTCCTTTGGCAAAATGGGTCAAAAGAAGGACTTGACAGGCTCAGAAAAGTCAAAAATAGTGAGATATCTTGCAGAGGAATGCAGCACTCTTAAAATTGCAAAGCTTCTGAAGCGTGATCATCGAACAATCAAGCGTTTCATTCAAAATAGTCAACAGGGTCGCAAGAAGCGTGTGGAAAAACCAAGGCGCAAAATAACTGCCCATGAACTGAGAAAAGTCAAGCGTGCAGCTGCCAAGATGCCACTTGCCACCAGTTTGGCCATATTTCAGAGCTGCAACATCACTGGAGTGCCCAAAAGCACAAGGTGTGCAATACTCAGAGACATGGCCAAGGTAAGAAAGGCTGAAAGACGACCACCACTGAACAAGACACACAAGCTGAAACGTCAAGACTGGGCCAAGACAAATCTCAAGACTGATTTTTCTAAGGTTTTATGGACTGATTAAATGAGTGAGTCTTGATGGGCCAGATGGCTGGATTGGTAAAGGGCAGAGAGCTCCAGTCCGACTCAGATGCCAGCAAGGTGGAGGTGGAGTACTGGTTTGGGCTGGTATCATCAAAGATGAGCTTGTGGGGCCTTTTTGGGTTGAGGATGGAGTCAAGCTCAACTCCCAGTCCTACTGCCAGTTTCTGGAAGACACCTTCTTCAAGCAGTGGTACAGGAAGAAGTCTGCAAGGTAAGAAAAACATGATTTTCATGCAGGACAATGCTCCATCACACGCGTCCAAGTACTCCACAACGCGGCTGGCAAGAAAGGGTATAAAAGAAGAAAATCTAATGACATGGCCTCCTTGTTCACCTGATCTGAACCCCATTGAGAACCTGTGGTCCATCATCAAATGTGAGATTTACAAGGAGGGAAAACAGTCCACCTCTCTGAACAGTGTCTGGGAGGCTGTGGTTGCTGCTGCACGCAATGTTGATGGTGAACAGATCAAAACACTGACAGAATCCATGGATGGCAGGCTTTTGAGTGTCCTTGCAAAGAAAGGTGGCTATATTAGTCACTGATTTGTTTTTGTTTTGTTTTTGAATGTCAGAAATGTATATTTGTGAATGTTGAGATGTTATATTGGTTTCACTGGTAAAAATAAATAATTGAAGTGGGTATATATTTGTTTTTTGTTAAGTTGCCTAATAATTATGTACAGTTATAGTCACCTGCACACACAGATATCCCCCTAAAATAGCTAAGACTAAAAACTACTTCCAAAAATATTCAGCTTTGATATTAATGAGTTTTTTGGGTTCATTGAGAACATGGTTGTTGTTCAATAATAAAATTAATCCTCAAAAATACAACTTGCCTAATAATTCTGCACTCCCTGTATTGTTGGATTGTTGGAAGAAGTTGCTGTTGGAGGGTGTTTTGGTACCACTCTTTATTCGTGGCTGTGTTTTTGGGCAAAATTGTGAGTGAGTCCACTCCCTTGGATGAGAAGCAACCCCACACATGAATGGTCTCAGGATGCTTTACTGTTGGCATGACACAGGACTGATGGTAGCGCTCACCTTTTCTTCTCCGGACAAGCCTTTTTCCTGATGCCCCAAACAATCGGAAAGAGGCTTCATCGGAGAATATGACTTTGCCCCAGTCCTCAGCAGTCCATTCACCATATTTTCTGCAGAAGATCGATCTGTCCCTGATGGTTTTTTTGGAGAGAAGTGGCTTCTTTGCAGCCCTTCTTGACACCAGGCCATCTTCCAAAAGTCTTCGCCTCACTGTGCGTGCAGATGCGCTCACACCTGCCTGCTGCCATTCCTGAGCAAGCTCTGCACTGGTGGCACTCCGATCCCGCAGCTGAATTCTCTTTAGGAGACGATCCTGGCGCTTGCTGGACTTTCTTGGAAGCCCTGAAGCCTTCTTAACAAGAATTGAACCTCTTTCCTTGAAGTTCTTGATGATCCTATAAATTGTTCATTGAGGTGCAATCTTAGTAGCCACAATATCCTTGCCTGTGAAGCCATTTTTATGCAACGCAATGATGGCTGCACGCGTTTCTTTGCAGGTCACCTTGGTTAACAATGGAAGGACAATGATTTCAAGCATCACCCTCCTTTTAACAGGTCAAGTCTGCCATTTTAACCCAATCAGCCTGACATAATGATCGCCAGCCTTGTGCTCGTCAACATTCTTACCTGAGTTAACAAGACGATTACTGAAATGATCTCAGCAGGTCCTTTAATGACAGCAATGAAATGCAGTGGAAAGGTTTTTTTGTGATTAAGTAAATTTTCATGGCAAAGAAGGACTATGCAATTCATCTGATCACTCTTCATAACATTCTGGAGTATATGCAAATTGCTATTATAAAAACTTAAGCAGCAACTTTTACAAGGAGAGGGATCTTTTCTTTAAGAGGGATCTGATCTCCTCCTTGAAATCCTCCCACCAGTCTGCCATGATTTCAGAAAAATCCACTCTCTAGCTGATCTTCAAGAAGGGAGTGGATGCAGCTCTGGATATAGGCATCATCCAAGAGACTGAAGCTGAGTTTTCATAACCCTCTCCCCATATCAGGGCGCTTGGTGACTTTCAAATACAGGGCCAGGTGGTCAGAATAATGGACAACATTTTCCCCTCTCTCACCAATATTTTTCAGAAGGACTCACCAGAGCTAAGTCTATCCGACTGCTTCTGTGTCATAACAGCATTTAAATCCCCTGCCATGATCACAGGAACAGATGTGAACAAGTATGGCTTTACCTCATTAAAAAGGTCAATCCTCTCAGTCACTGTCTGTGGACCATAGATATTGATGAGCCGGAGCCTTCTACCTCGGATAGTAACCTCCAGGACTAGACACTTTACCATTGAAACCTCCGTTAATCTATGTATTGTCACATCACTGGTGTTAAACAGTATGGAGACCACAGCATATGGTTCCACAGCCAGTGACCAGAAGGAAGGACCAGACCGTCATTCTCTCTCTGCCTCTCTTACAAGACCCAAAGTATTTAGATGGGCCTCCTTCAAGAAGAAGACATCAGCATCCAAATACTTCAGATGTTCATACACAGCATGCCTTGTTCTCCTTACTTTAAGGTAAAAATTAGCCATCAGAGTAATACAAGTACAAGAAACAGAGAGACTGACCCCATCATCATAAATCAGTCTGAGCACTCCCGCTTAACTCTCTCTCCATTTCTGCCTCTACGTCTGACTCAGACAAGACACTGAATCTATTGGCCGTCATTGTCCCATCTGGTCTACTGTCCATATTCACCTTACTTGGCTTTTGGATGGTGGTCCACTCTCCCTCAGGCTTATGGCTGGACTTATCTATGTTTTTTCTTTTAGACTCCCCGGTGGTAGATGCTGGAACAGAAGAAGAGACAGCCTTTGAGTATACATCCTGTGTGACCACCTCCATGTTCCCCTCAATGACATCTGACTGGGGTTGGGTTTGTACTGGATCACTATGAGATACGTCCTTATGAGGCTCTGGCCCTGTTGGCACTGACCCCGATAACAACGCGTCCTCCTCCAGGTCATCTGTCCCTGCTAGTAAGTCATTGTTGGCAAAGTCTTTGCAGGCGTCAGGACAGTCCCTGTGGGGATGGCCAATCTTACCACAAAAATTACATCTAATAACCTGGCAGTTGGCACTGACATGACCAACCTCTCCACACAGGTTGCACTTCACCATGGTGCACGCACTCGCTAAGTGACCAGTCTTTCCACACTTAAAGCACTTTCTAGGTTGACCCGCATAGAAACACACACCCTTCTCCCGGACAATGAAGAAAGAATTGGGCAGATGTTGGGTTATATTTTGGTGCTGATGAAGCTGCACCAAAACCCTCTAACCCCCAGTACAGGTACCGTCTTCATCCCTGGTCTTAGCGAGTTCTGACATAAGGCCACAATGTCTCCTCAGCCAAACTACAATGTCCAGGTGGGGAACAGACTCATTCCAGAAGATGATAGTGACATTAATGGTATCTGGCTTAGACATGGGGATGAAATTGAACTTATTCCAACTCTTTTTTTCTGAACCTGGCAAAGCTAACCCAGAAGTGGTCTACAAGTCAGACATGAGCTTGAAACTGATGTCATAGCCCTGCCTGTCCAGGAGGTTTATCACGGCCAGGATGTTGGCTGGCAGGAAGCCCATTTGCTTACATAGCAGCTCTCTGATGATGTACCTCCTATCGGGCAGTCCTTGGCACCTCTGTCTGAATCTGACTATGCTTCTCCTCTTAAAAGCCTGACTGGTATAAATGATGGTGAGCCACGGCTCCAGGCATTCCTAGAGGAGGTGTGACCAGGTCCACTATCCTGTCGTCCTTATGAGACCTGTGTAGGCTGCTGGCCTCCTGTCCTAGGGGGTTCTGGTGCTGTCTGTGTAACTAACAGGGGGAACTCCTATGCATCAGACTGTACTGCCCTATCCCCACCACCGTCACCAGCATTCACAGAGGGAACCACAGACTGGCCTGATTCTCCAGATGATCCCAGATATTCATGTACAGGAGGCAGTATTATAGTAGTTATATTTCTGTACATAGGAGGCAGTATTATAGTAGTTATATTCTTGTACATAGGAGACAGTATTATAGCAGTTATATTCTTGTATATAGGAGCAGTATTATAGTAGTTATATACTTGCACATAGGAGGCAGTATTATAGCAGTTATATTCTTAACCAAATTTATCTTTATTAAAAGAATAAAGTACACCTTACAATCACATACCATCATTTCAGTATCGTATATGGTGTCTAAAATGGAACCAATAATGAGACAAACAATAAAAGTAGGGAACGACGGGGAGGGAAAGGAAAGGTAGGGGGGTAAGGGGGGGTCAAGAGTTTTCCAACTCCGTCAATTAAACCTTCTATAGATTTTCCATGGTGATCAGATTTTAAGAAAGCGAAGACGTGTGAAGGATTCCCAATTTGCCAGCTCCTCAAATCTATAGATCTGATCGACCTTGTCCCTTCACATCGGTACAGTAGGAGGTTCAGTATCTTTCCAAAGCAGCGGAATCGGCAATCTCGCCGCCGTGATGAGCATAGTGGGAAGATCAGATCTACAGGGAGAAAGTGAGTCATTGGGGCACCAAAGTAGCATCAGTTTGGGATCCAGTTTGAGTTGTGTTGCACAGACCACATTGATCCTCTCAGTGCCACCAAATGTGTGAAAGGGAGCCTATATCCTTTCCACACCTCCAACACGCACTTGAGATGCCCGTATTAAGCCTATGCAGGAAATAGCAGTTACAAACCGGATTCCCAAAAAGTTGGGACACTAAACAAATTGTGAATAAAAACTGAATGCAATGATGTGGAGATGGCAAATGTCAATATTTTATTTGTAATAGAACGTAGATGACAGATCAAACGTTTAATCCGAGTAAATGTATCATTTTAAAGGAAAAATACGTTGATTCAAATTTTCACGGTGTCAACAAATCCCAAAAAAGTTGGGACAAGTAGCAATAAGAGGCTGGAAAAAGTAAATTTGAGCATAACGAAGAGCTGGAAGACCAATTAACGCTAATTAGGTCAATTGGAAACACGATTGGGTATAAAAAGAGCTTCTCAGAGCGGCAGTGTCTCTCAGAAGCCAAGATGGGTAGAGGATCACCAATTCCCACAATGTTGCGCAGAAAGATAGTGGAGCAATATCAGAAAGGTGTTACCCAGCGAAAAATTGCAAGGACTTTGCATCTATCATCATCAACTGTGCATAACATCATCCGAAGATTCAGAGAATCTGGAACAATCTCTGTGCGTAAGGGTCAAGGCCGTAAAACCATACTGGATGCCCGTGATCTCCGGGCCCTTAAATGACACTGCACCACAAACAGGAATGCTACTGTGAAGGAAATCACAGAATGGGCTCAGGAATACTTCCAGAAACCATTGTCAGTGAACACAATCCACCGTGCCATCCGCCGCTGCCAGCTGAAACTCTACAGTGCAAAGAAGAAGCCATTTCTAAGCAAGATCCACAAGCTCAGGCGTTTTCACTGAGCCAGGGATCATTTAAAATGGAGTGTGGCAAAATGGAAGACTGTATTGTGGTCAGACGAGTCACGATTCGAAGTTATTTTTGGAAATCTGGGACGCCATGTCATCCGGACCAAAGAGGACAAGGACAACCCAAGTTGTTATCAACGCTCAGTTCAGAAGCCTGCATCTCTGATGGTATGGGGTTGCATGAGTGCGTGTGGCATGGGCAGCTTGCATGTCTGGAAAGGCACCATCAATGCAGAAAAATATATTCAGGTTCTAGAACAACATCTGCTCCCATCCAGACGTCATCTCTTTCAGGGAAGACCCTGCATTTTTCAACAAGATAATGCCAGACCACATTCTGCATCAATCACATCATCATGGCTGCGTAGGAGAAGGATCCGGGTACTGAAATGGCCAGTCTGCAGTCCAGACCTTTCACCTATAGAGAACATTTGGCGCATCATAAAGAGGAAGGTGCAACAAAGAAGGCCCAAGACGATTGGACAGTTAGAGGCCTGTATTGGACAAGAATGGGAGAGCATTCCTATTTCTAAAATTGAGAAAATGGTCTCCTCTGTCCCCAGACGTCTGTTGAGTGTTGTAAGAAGAAGGGGAGATGCCACACAGTGGTGAAAATGGCCTTGTCCCAACTTTTTTGGGATTTGTTGACACCATGAAATTCTGATTCAACATATTTTTCCCTTTAAAATGGTACATTTTCTCAGTTTAAACTTTTGTTCCGTGATTTATGTTCTATTCTGAATAAAATATTAGAAGTTGGCACCTCCACATCATTGCATTCAGTTTTTATTCACGATTTGTATAGTGTCCCAACTTTTTGGGAATCCGGTTTGTATATTCTAGTACATAGGAGCAGTATTATAGTAGTTATATTCTTATACATAGGAGCAGTATTATAGTAGTTATTTTCTTGTGCATAGGAGGCAGTATTATAGTAGTTATATTTCTATACATAGGAGGCAGTATTATAGTAGTTATATTCTTGTACATAGGAGCAGTATTATAGTAGTAATATTCCTGTACATAGGAGCAGTATTATAGCAGTTATATTCTTGTACATAGGAGGCAGTATTATAGTAGTAATATTCTTGTACATAGGAGGCAGTATTATAGTAGTTATATTCTTGTACATAGGAGCAGTATTATAGTAGTTATTTTCTTGTACATAGGAGCAGTATTATAGTAGTTATATTCTTGTACATAGGAGCAGTATTATAGTAGTTATATTCTTGTACATAGGAGGCAGTATTATAGTAGTTATATTCTTGTACATAGGCAGTATTATAGTAGTTCTATTCTTGTACATAGGAGCAGTATTATAGTAGTTATATTCTTGTACATAGGAGCAGTATTATAGTAGTTATATTCCTGTACATAGGAGCAGTATTATAGTAGTTATATTCCTGTACATAGGAGCAGTATTATAGTAGTTATATTGTTGTACATAGGAGCAGTATTACAGTAGTTATATTCTTGTACATAGGAGCAGTATTATAGTAGTTATATTCTTGTACATAGGAGGCAGTATTATAGTAGTTATATTCTTTGAAAATTTTCTTTTTATTGAGAAAATAGCAAAAGATACACACTACATCATCACACAGTGACCTTGACCAGTAGTCGAAAGCGTACAGTATCAAGCACATACAATACAGGGCATCAGTCCATAAACATGGGCCTGAGTAGACTTCTGCACAGAAATACAGGGCAAATCGACTTACATAGCTCAGATACAGAGAATGTCCCCATTACATTGTGCTAGTTCGGTATAGTAGATACAAACGTACCCTTCAAGTATACATAGATCATGTAGCATGCCCAATGACCATAGAAGCATAAGAAACCGGGAGAAAAGGGGTGGAAAGGGAGGGACAGGAAGGGAGGGTCAGGAAGGAGAAGGGTGAAGGAAGGGAAGGAAAAAAGGAGAACCAATAATAACATTCCATCCATGACATTTGTACATCAAAAGCACATTAGGTGAATAAAGTGCAAAATAAAGAATGAACATAATCACAGGTACAATTTTAGCAACGACTCAATCATGTGCTAAGAAGACTTGTTAGAATTCTGAAGAACAACACCTACTGGTGAGCCCCTGAGACATCCCCTCTAGGAGGCTCGATCACCCCATCCCTAAACAATAGCCAAGGTGACCATAACTTAACATATTTTTTGTGATTCCTATCCTCCCAGCTTGCAAGCTCCTCCATGCGACAGATATGATCTACCTTCTTAAGCCATGCCTCAACTGAAGGCGGCTCTGTGCTCAGCCAGTATTGCGGGATGAGCACTCTCGCAGCCTGGAGTAATTGAGTGGTCAAGCATCTTTTTGAAGGGGAGAAGGAGGGAGTCGGGAGCCACAGGAGCACGAGGGTAGGAGGCACATCCACCTTGACTTTCGTTATCTTCTGAATAGTGGACAGGACCCCCTCCCAATATGGCCTTATCTTTGCACAAAACCATAGGATGTGAGACAGAGTACCCGTACCCTCTAGACATCTCCAGCACACGTCATCCTGTCTCATGCCCCTAATAAACATCTGCTTTGGAGTTAGGTACCATTGGGTAAGGACCTTATATGTGTGTTCTTGCACCCTGGTGCATCGTGAAAAGCCGTGAGAATGCGCATGTATGCGCAAGATGTCAGTTTCGCTCAGCTCAGTTCCCAGTTCAGCAGCCCAGTGCCTCAAATACTGCGGCGTTCCAGGGGAACGGGGGTTAACCAATGCCAAATAGCACAAAGAAACCAATTTACGTGGAATAGACTCAAGTGTCAACAGTTTTTCAAACCACGACCGAGTAGGCTTATGTCTATTGCTCTCTAACAATGGTTTAGAGACTGAGTTGAATTCAATCAGTTCCAGAAAATTACACGATTTTATAAGGTTGTGCAGAGGATGTTGGGCAGGTGTATCTCCCGAGGCTACTCCCAAAAATTCCTCTGTGGTGAACCTACGCAGTCTCTGCCATGTCGTGGCTATCTGTTTTGAATTTGGTCTCATAGCAAAGGGTAGAAGGTCGGCTGGCATAGAGGGAGAGGGGCTGTTTAATAGGTTCAGACTACCGGACACCTGTTGAATAACCGAAGCAGTGCCTCTGAGTAGGATCTGTGATCTGAGATTAGAAGAAGTGAGACCCCAGAGGCCTGCCCTCTGAACAGAGGAGAGCTGGGCCATCTCCAAGTCACAACCCCAAGTTTGATATTTAGCAGCATGTAACTGAAGCCATCTTTTTAGATGAATCGCCTGATAATATAAGTGTGCATCCGGCAACCCAAACCCCCCCGTGTTCTTGCGTTGTATTAGCCTATTATGGGCCAATCTAGCTGATTTTCCCCCCCATAGGAACGTTCTGAACAGTCTCCTAACCTGACAAAAGAAGGACATGGGCAGGAAAATGGGCAGCATCTGCATAACGTAGAGGAGCCTGGGCATGATGAAAGCCTTCAAAAGGTTCTTTCTTCCCATCCAAGAGACGTATGGGATTTTAAGCGAGTGAAGCTGTTTCTGCACCTCACATAGAAGGGGTTGATAATTTAAACTAAAAGTGTGGTCCAGATCCGCCGGAAGCTTGATCCCTAGATAAGAAAGATGTGAGTCCTGCCAGATGAACGGGGTTGTGCCCTTCAGAGAGGAAATCACTTTACTTGGGGCAGAAACGTTCATCGCCTCTGACTTCGTATAGTTGACTTTAAAATTCGAGATCCTCCCGTAAAGTTCAAAGAGGGATAGAAGATGCGGAAAGGCCTCGACAGGGTTTGCAATCATAACCAGGAGGTCGTCTGCATAGGCGGCATTTGTATATTCAGCAGCACTACCTCTGACTTTTAGGCCCTTTATACCAGGGTGTTCTCTTATAGCTTGCAGCAATGTCTCCATCACCATGACATATAGTGTAGGTGACAAAGGGCAACCCTGACGGGTCCCGTTTGTAATCGAAAATGGCTGAGATAAAGTACCGTTCACCCGAATACGAGCGCTAGGTTCATGGTAAAGAGACATGACGGCAGTTTGGAATTGTTCTGGAATACCAAATTTATGTAGAGTTTTCCTCATGTAACCCCAGCTCACCCTGTCAAAGGCCCTTTCCGCATCCACACCCAAAAGGACCAGTGAGGCCCTCTCCTTTTTAGCAAGTTGCATTGCTGATAGAACCCTGCAAGAATTCTGATTTCCCTCTCGTCCAGGCACAAATCCGGCCTGGTCCGGATGGATTAGCTTAGTCAGAAGGGGAGCAAGGCGGGAAGCCAAAAGCTTTGCCCATATTTTAACGTCTACGTTGAGAAGCGTACGTAGACCACTCAGGAGGGAATTACACCAAGTGACCAGTCGTGGGGCCAGAACCGATGATAGTTTTTTATAGTACCCCACAGAAAACCCGTCAGGTCCCGGGCATTTCCCCATTGGCATAGAGCTCAGAATTTTTGTTATTTCCTCTATTGTGACGGGAGCAATGAGCTGTTCCCTCTCCTTGGTTTCCAGTGTGGGCAGACTAAGGTCCCTTAAAAACCTATCAGCCGTCTCCTCTATACCAGCCTCTGTATCTCCTTCTGGACATTTGAGACCATAAAGCGTACTATAGAATTTATGGAATGCTCTGGCAATATCTGAGGTTCTATGTACTAGTTTGCCATCTTTATCTTTAATTCCAGCTATATATGAAGCGTCCTTTCTCTGTTTTAGGAGCGCCGCCATAAGCCTCGTCCCCTTGTCCCCGTGAGCATAAAAGCGGAATTGGGCATACTGATAGGACTTAGCCTGGTGGTAGTTAAGGTGGTCTTTCAGTTTTTTCCTAGTTAGTGTTAGCTCCTGCTGGGCCTCAATAGATTTGGATTTCTTATGCAGAGATTCTAAAGCAGATATCTTCTCTAGCAATGTAAGAAGTGTTTTTTGTCTTTCTTTCTTTTTCCTACTGCCTAAGGCAATCAGCTCCCCTCTAATGACCGCCTTGTGTGTCTCCCAGACAGTGGTGACAGAAACGTCATCCGTGGTGTTCTCTTTAAAAAACTGCTGTAGTTTGGTTTCAATGTCACTCACCACCGCCGCGTCATCCAACAATGTTTCATTCAGTCTCCACTGTCGAGAAGGCTGAGGTAGCTCAGAGAACACCACGGATGTCGTGACAGGGGCGTGATCAGACACCGTCATAGGATCAATGGTAGAGCCACTGACCAAACCGGCATGGATATCAGTAATAAAAACATAATCTAACCTGGAGTAAGCCTTATGAGGAGCTGAAAAGAATGTGTAATCTAAATCTGTAGGGTGGGTCAGTCTCCAGGTGTCCACTAAGTGGGCCCCTGCTAAGAGCTTGTTAATCCTGCCAATGGCTGCATGAGTCAGCTGAGATGAGTGGTCAGAAGCGTCCATTAGTGGGTTTAGGGCCACATTAAGGTCTCCCCCTACCAGGCAGATACCCTCTGCAAAAGAAGTTAACTTGGATAGCGTAGTCCTCAACCACACACCCTGGCCCCTATTAGGGCTGTATAGACTTGCTAGCGTTACCAACACCGTCCCTATGGTACCTTTAATAAACATAAAGCGACCCTCAGAGTCGGTCAAAGAAGAAATAAGGGAGAAAGGAACCCTTTTGGATATGGCAATCCCCGCTCCCCTGGAGGCTTTGACATGTGAGCTGATGAACCACTGACTGAAATAAGACTGGGAGAGCTTGGGGACATGGCCCAGCTTTAGATGCAACTCTTGGAAAAAGCAGATATCGGTGTGCCTTTTCTTCAACAATCTGATAACCTGTGACCGCTTTTGAGGGGTATTAAACCCCCTTACATTGAATGAGGTGCAGTTAACTGCAGCCATTGTTGCAGTGGAATATGCACATACTTGCGTATATCTGAGTACATGTACATGGACAGGAGAACAGGGGAAACAAACAGTATAAAGCCTTGCCTTGAGCAAGTGCCTTTGAACCTTCTAGCCATAGGTTTGTTAGGAACGACAAAGTGAGTGCCACCTCAGGCCAAGAAGGGTCAAAGGAGATAATGAAACTCCATGTAGGAGCACAGGAACCACCGGTGACAAGGTGGAAGCAGTCCGACATGATCAGTGTCAGAAAGTACTACTCCCGGTCACAAATCAGGGTCCCATACCCCACAAAGTGTGCCATACAGTGAACAAACATGTGCGACCAAAGCCGCAATCAGAACTGCCTGACAGAATCTGGCTATATGAAACAGGGGAACATGAAATACTGTATGCAACCTCTCATTGCCATGAGAAATAGTGCTGTGCAAACATGACTTCTATAAGAGGCACATATGACAACAGAAAGTGAGTGCGGGTTTCTAACATGTGCCTTGGAGGCACTGGCAAACCGTAATGAACGCGCGCTCCTACAACCTCAGAAACATTATCTGTGGAGCTCGCCTGATAGCAAAACATATACGACCTGCTGAGAATGTTCAGGTGATTCTTTGTTTAGCTCTTGGGCCTTTTCTTGACGGCACTTTTGACCACCTGGAGCATTCAGGTAATTCTGGGAGCGGGACGCCAGTGTCCGCCGAGGGCAGCCATGACGGTATGTCCTGTGGCGTGGTGTTTAGCAGCTCCCAAGCCGCCGGCAGATCACTGGGGGTCCGGATCGTGCACCGCTTGCCATCCCTGGAGAAGGTGAGCCCAAAGGGAAAGAGCCACTTAAAGGGAATCTTGCTGTGGCGAAGGATCTCGGTGACAGGGCGCAGGATTCTTCTTTTATTCAGGGTCGAAGGCGCGAGATCTTGGAAAAGCAGGATCTTGTTGCCATCATATTGTAGATCTCCTCTCTCCCTGGCCGCTTTAAAAATTGCAGCAGTGTCGACATAACGCAAAAGTCCGCAGACTACATCACGAGGGGGTTCTCCCTCCCTGGGTTTGGGTCGCAGGGAGCGGTGAATGCGCTCTATTGTGACTGCAGACGCACCTTCAGGACCCAGCAGGGATGTGAAAATGGCGGACGCTGCTGCAGGAAGATCCTCATGTGGCACCGCTTCTGGCAGTCCCCTGAAGCGTACATTCTTGCGCCTGCTTCTGTTTTCCTGATCTTCGATCAGGGCATAAGCGTGATCCAGGGAAGACAGGTAAGCAGAGCTGTTGTCTCCTAGCACGCGGGCGTGTTCCAGGATGGCCCCTTGTGTAGATTCCAGCCTCTCAACTCTATGGCCGATATGCTTAATGTCCTCCTTTATCTCAGTGAGCTCCTGCATCACCGGCTGTATCACAGACATGAGCGCTTGCTGCAGGAAACGCTTTGAGATGGGTTCAGCTGCTTCAGCTTGCGATCCCTGAGAGCCCTCAGTAAACGGGCTGTCCGCTCTCTCAGCCTCCTCCATGCCGTCCTCAGGATCCGGCGGCGCCATCTTAGGCCGCTCTGCTACCGAAGCTGCAGGCCGCTTGTTAAAGTATTTCTCCATCTCGGAGGGTCCCCGATCTTGCTTGAGGGGTTCAGGACGGTCTTTAGGCAAGTATTTGCCGATTTTCCCCATTATTCAGCAGTCAGTACGCGAAATAAACCACTTTGTGAGGCTATGGAGAGGAGAGCTCTTCTCACATGCGGCCGATCAGGACGCCGGTCAAGCTCCGCCCCCTCTATAGTAGTTATATTCTTGTACATAGGCAGTATTATAGTGGTTCTATTCTTGTACATAGGCAGTATTATAGTAGTTATATTCTTGTACATAGGAGCAGTATTATAGTAGTTATATTCTTGTACATAGGAGCAGTATTATAGTAGTTATATTCTTGTACATAGGAGCAGTATTATAGTAGTTATATTCTTGTACATAGGAGCAGTATTATAGTAGTTATATTGCTGTACATAGGAGCAGTATTATAGTAGTTATATTCCTGTACATAGGAGCAGTATTATAGTAGTTACATTCTTGTACATAGGAAGCATTATTATAGGTAGGGGGCCATTTTAGGGTCTTACAGAGACAGTAATTGGATTGGGAAGATTGTGCCTTTCTTTTCTCAAAAAAAAAAAAAACCTGTTGGAAAGCTTTTACAATTACTAAGTGTATAATAAGCTTATTATCCAGTGTCGCTGTCAGCGTATATAAGGTTCTACTACTGGCATTGTAGCACTGCTGATTTGGGTCAAATGTATTCATACCAGAATCGATTCTTCAGACGGATTCCTTAGAATTGGACCTTAAACTAATTTCAAGAAATTCGCTGATCTCTAGTTATTACAATTGTGCCATTAACCATTCTACAACTAGAGGGCCAGATGGAGACCAGTCCTTGATGGCAGCCCCATAAATAACTATATTGTGTGTATTTTCATATAGGGCTAATCTGGTCCCAGTTTATTCCTTTGGAGAGGACAAGGTTTATAAGCGACTTGTGTTTGAAGAACATTCTTGGGGCCGACGGCTAAAGGGAAGATTCAGGAAACTTATTGGACTTCTTGAATGTTTATTCTATGGTTGTGGGTTCTTCTCCGCAGACAGCTGGGGCTTTGTGCCCTATCCCATTCCCATCACTACTGTGGGTGAGTCATACGTATCTATATGCAACATTTAATATATTGTAATAAGCTGTCAGATATGGATGTCGCTGGCCTCCGTTTAAGAACGTTCGATTGCTTAGAGTGGATAAGTATAGAAGCTTATTGATTTCAAGGTAGCAAAGGTCAACAATTCTACAGTGTCCGAGGCCGATTGGTGTAAGAATGGGCCATGCTACATATTTACTTGCTGTGGTCTGGGACAACATTTGGGATGGTTCACAGCCTTCTCTATATCTAGCTGGTGTAAAGCTATCTACCGACCATCGACATGGCTTGTTCCCCACTCATAGGCTTCCATCTAGGCCCAGCTGCTTACATTTATGGAATCATTTTTAAGTTGGAATGTCCTCTGGTCGTCTATTGGCCACCAATTGGCATTTAAGTAGATCATGATGGACAGTTTGGCCGTCTCCAATGTCGACCCCCGAGGCAGTATGCAAGTCTCCTACCTTGATGAAGTTATAATTTTTTTTATTTTTTTATTTCCCCCTCCAGTTGGAGAACCCATTGCAGTCCCTAAAATGGAGCAGCCGACTCAGAAGGATGTGGACCTCTACCACAGCATGTACGTGACGTCTCTTCAGAAGCTCTTTGACAAGTACAAGACTGAGTTTGGATTGTCTGAGTCTGATGTGTTGGAAATCATGTGAAGCCGCTTCAGACTACGACCAAACCATGTTCTCTATTCATTTATTGCATTTTTTTTTGTAGAAGTCGATATAAATATATGATTATGTTGCTTCTAGAAGGTACTGGACACTTTAAATTGCCTTTCAAAAAGGTGAACTTTGAGGTCAGCCAATCAGCAGGTGTCCATGAAGCAGGCGACTAAATGTGAAAATGAATAAACCCTCCCCAATATATTAAACACCTTATTATATGTTAAATGTAGGTCAAAAACACGTTGTGGACACAGCCTTAGTGACATTACGTTGTGTTTTTCTTGGCTACATCATTGTGTACCAGAGTTTTAAAACGCATTCTAATAAAACTGAGAGTTTTTGTCACTGTCTCTCCTGTGACAGGGGTCAGAAGATCTAAGAGACCGGCTGCATGTGATCTGACAGCCTCTTTGGTTTCACTCTTCTGTGTTGTTACTAGTTATGACCACACATCTTGTCTCAGGAATAGCTTAAGTGGTCATTCCTACTCCTCTATTTAGTCTGAATTCACCCATCAGGCTATGCGGTTGATAGCTACTTTTGGTTGTGAAGAGCTGGTGTCTGGAGTTCCTGCTCATCTGCATATTTTGGAGTTGTGTCTTTTCCCTATTTCTTGTTCATGGTTTTCCCTACCTTTTGGTATTTGGCCTGAGGGAGTCTCCTGTTCCTTCAGCTGGGAAGGAACAGGTCCTCTCTTGTCCTGACACTATTTCCAGGGCCCTTTAGGGTCATATAGGGCCCTAGGTTACAGCGTATGAACATTCCTACCATCAAGGTCTGTTCATACTTATAGTAGTCATGGCTCGGGTTAGGGATTCACCAGGTGGTGACCTTTCCCCCTTTCCCTAGTTTCCAGGCCTAGTACCTTTTCCCTTTCCTCTTGTGGTCAGTGGGGAGTTATCCTCCCACACAGCGCCGTGACAGTTTTAACACATTGATTCTAGAAGCTTCCCCTTCCTGAGCATTGAATTAATTGTTTTTTCCGGGGGTTAAGCATACGTCCCCATGCAGAATCAATGAAGTCACACCTTTAATGGCCTAAAGGCTATGGATACCTTTGGGGACTTTTTTTTTTTATTATTGTATTCTACTTATGGGCTAAAAATTATCTTTTTTTGGTCTTTCTTACAATTATTCTAAAGTTTTTCTTCTCCAGCTTTTAGTTTCACTGCGTCTGCGGACTGTTGCCTCTGATGACTTGTTCTGTAGCCCTTCTCTGCAATTATGATCAAGATGATAAGAATATGGTTTAAAGAGTGTTTATGAGCTGTTGGGGAAGTAGAGACAAGGGCTACAGATCGTCTCTCTGATGGATTCACTGGGAAGAAGATAAAAAAGGAATGACATTTCTCAGGGGTTGATACCTGAAATAATGATGACTAGAGATGAGCGAATTTAATATTTTGAAATTCGTTCACACTTCGTTCGGAGGTTAAAAGGTAAATTGAGTTATGGATTCTGTACCATGGACCATAACGCAATTTTATGACGGAATGCATAACGGAATGCCTTTAGAGGCATTCAGTTATTCATTTCCGTCATAATAGAAGTCTATGGGCTGCAAAACGGATCCGTCCCGTTTCCTTTATGCAGGAGAGGACTCAGGATCAGCGGAGGACTCTCCTGCATAATGGAAACAGGACGGATCCGTTTTGCAGCCCATAGACTTCTATTATGACGGAATGAATAACGGTATGCCTCTAAAGGCATTCCGTTATGCATTCCATGATAGAATTGCGTTATGGTCCGTGGTAACAGACTCCATAACGCAATTCACCTTTTTCCAACAAACAAAATGTGAACAAATTTCATAAGCGGAAATTCGCTCATCTCTAATGATGACACAATTGCAAGCTTTCAAGGCTACTTGTGCCTCTTCATCACACGTCTCTACAGTGAAGAAGTCCAGATGTAGCTGAGCTAAACTTGACTCTGATAACACATGGCACAGTGTTATCTTGGTTATCACGTGACAAACGCCATTGAAATCCATTGAAAAGTTAGTTCTCTCTTTCTTGCCATTTTTTACTTAATGTGTTAACCATCAAGTTCAGCTCGGCTGCATCTGTAACAGTCTGCAGAGGCGGTGAAAGAGAAAACCTGCACAAAAAAGAGTTTTGGCCTAAAATAAGTAGTGTGTAAAGTAAATAGTGTGCGTCTAAAGGAACCTTCTTTGTCTTTTAATTTATAAGCTGGTTTGGTGGTTGATGGTTTTCTGCAGCTCCTGCATCTTTTACATGGGAAGAACCCGTTTGGAATCCGTTATTTTCCTATCTTTATTGTTTTGAGTTATTGTATATTTTATAGTGGGTGCTACCATGACACACGCAATAAAACAACATATCACATGCTACAGTAAAAGTGTGAAAAAATACATACAGGCAGAACAAAAAGACCTGTACAGGAACATATAAGGGAACACATATACAATATTGAAAGAGAATATGAGGGTCACTCTCTACCCAGACATTACCTGGGACCAGAGGTCGCAATCACGCCTGTACAAGCGCCATAGACGCCTGTTCAGGCCATTTTACTCTGGTCTTTTTCTAGTCAGGAGCGCTATATCAGAAGCTGCCAGGTCCGGCCCCGCCCCTCTCCTGAGAAGCCCCGCCCCTCACGGACATCTCTCACCAGGAGCAGCTCCAGAGTCTGGACTAAACACTACATTGTGGTTACAGGACCTGTGGTGATGTCACAGTCATGTGATCAGCCATGTGCGTGGGAGGAGTTAGAGGAACACAGCCTCCCTGTAGGACTGTGCTGGTGGAGAACGCAGAGGTACTTTATGTATGGAAGGTGTGTATAAAGCAGGGCTATGTCAGTGTAACCAGTCTATTGTACAGCTTTCTGTGTGTAATGTGCACACAGTAGTTCTATTTGTGCAATGGACATGTAGCAGAGCTGTGTGTGCAATGCGTATATAGTAAATTATCTGTGTAATGGGCATGTGGTAGAGGTGTGTACGTAATATGTATATAGTAGCGTCAGGTGGGCCCTGTGCATGGCAGCGTTGGATGGGCCCTGTGTATGGCAGCGTCAGGCGGGCGCAGTGTATGGCAGCGTTAGGTAGGCGCAGTGTATGGCAGCGTCAGGTGGGTGCAGTGTATGGCAGCGTCAGGTGGGCGCAGTGTATGGCAGCGTTAGGTGGGCGCAGTGTATGGCAGCAGTGGTCTTGTGTTTAGTGTATGATATTGGATAAATGTAAAATCGTCTACAGTTATTTCTGCAGGGAGACTAGCAATGGTTCCCTGCAGTAATATCAGCCTCATAACGTTATGTGGGCCTATGCATTAGATGTATGAATTACCGCACAATTCGTACTCCTCCTCGGCTCAAAATTGTTAAGAGGAGTATTTTTACTCTTCTGGAAAAAATGTAGTGCGACCTCTGCCTGGAGGTACACAATAGCAAAGGGTCCTCGGTATGTGGCATGGAGAAGGTAAAAACTGGAAGGAGGTGATTTAAAGAGTAACTGACGTTTTTAAAAAATTTAAAAATAAAAAATGTTTTCATCATGTGTAGGGAAAGTGACGGGGAATATTTTAGCAATTTAGGAAATTTGTTTTATTTTTAGTAGAAAACTGGGGCTGAAATGTCCCTTAGCAGCACTTTCTCAGATAAGCGTTCCTGAGGGACATCCGTCTTCTATCAGCATAGGAGCTGCGGCCTCTGCCTGCCCTGCCCCCTCACAGCCTGGTGGGGGCAGGAGTCTTATGGGTTTAAATTAAAGATAAATTCCTCCCCCCCTTATTAAATATAGGCTTACAGTATACACTATATGCTCACTGACCAGCGTGGTAAGCGCTCACTACAGGCAATGCATGGAGGCAGGTTTTTTTACTGCAAATAAAAGTTTTCCCTAAATAAAGTATATTACAAAAATGTTCCCTGTTACTGTCCCTACACATTATAAAAAAAAACGGCAGTTACACTTTAATAAAATACCTGGCCCACGCCGAGGAAAGATAGATTTTTAATTTGAACAGTTTAACCAAGACGAGACTAAATAGCGAAGTGGAGTTATTTAGTTATTTAACAACTGAAACTGTGTTTTATCACCCTAACTTAGACTCCACTGCAATAACTTGATTTGAATAACCGGCCCCAAAAGCATTCTTAAAGGGTATTTTTGTTTATGATCATATTTTCAATTGGCCTTTATCAAAAATATTGAGCCGTTCTGTCACAACAGCTTAACAGTTTTTTTCTAGGTGTGTGACTGGTACTTTGTGCTCCTAATGAACCTGATCTCTAAACTACTAAGAGGTCATAAACACTTATTTAAGCCACATTTTTATCAGTAAGATAAGGACTGAGCTATAATGAGTGTTTATAATGTCAGAGATAAGGAGTCTGTCTGCTCCCCAGATGACGGAAAAGAGAGAAAATCCACAGGCTCCTACTAGAGCATCTCAGCTCTGTACAGAAAAAAGGATTCCATATTTAATAAAGACTGATAAAAAAAAATTAGTTTTAGCTCAAAATAAGGACAATGCAAAAATGATAAAAAATAAAATAAAAAAAAACTGTCCCCAAAGGTGTACATAGCCTTTAAGGAGAAGCACAGGCAAAAGGACCGTATCCCAGAAGAAGAAAGATGATCCTTTCAGATATCTGGTCCACAACAGCTCCTGCAGCTATAAACTAGCATGGCGTCACCGGCGCTCCAATTTGGAGCGCAAGCTTTTTTTGAATAGAAAAAGTGCTGTCGGCCGGGGCATGTTCTCCAACCGGACTGGAGGATTGAGACAACTATAAAGTATTCACCACTTCACATCAACATCACGGACTCTCCTCTAGAAGTACATGTAGGTGTGACGGCGTCACATATCGATACTACTTATAACTTAGAGGACAGCAGGCGTGGTAGAACCCCGCTTCTCATCATTGGTACTAAGGTGCAGTCAGGCAGTAAGAGCCGGAATTCTTCCTTTACCTCCTCACTTTTGTCATTGCGGCACTGACCTTCCTTGCAGGATTTTCAATGGAGAGAACTTGTTTTATTTCTATTTACTAGACTCCTAGTTCTGCAGAAACCAAGGTCGCCAGCAACTTCAGAACAATGTCTCCAGGCCTGGACCTGCTTCGTCCTAACCACAGGGACAAACGTCTTGCCAGGTGGAATGTCTCTGGGCTGAACAGGAGTACCTGGAATGATGCGGGCAGGATTTATGATGTCCTGGGGTTCCTCTCTCCCATCAGTACGGTTAGTAAGGCTCAGAAAAGCGTATCAGCCTCGATATTCTTCTCCGCCGGATAAAAAAAGCAGGATGACCTCAAACCGGCCAAAGAACAGCGTCCATCAAGCTTGACGAGGACTGAGCCACTGGGCAGACTATATGTAAGTCCGGTCCTTGTGGTCAGTATGGATTATGACTGGATGGCTAGCTCCCTCCAAAAGGTAACACTGCTCCTCCGGGGCCGTCCTAATTGCAAGTAGCTCTGCTTCACCGGAGTAGCTGCATTCAGCAGAAGAGAAGGTGACCATTTTACTGGAGGAACTCTTCTGTGTGAGAACAGGTCCGACCCCCACCGAGAGCGCATCCACCTCCAGTAAGAACTGTTTTAATTAAGATATTACATTATCAAAACTGCTGTAAAGGGAGACTGTGTTAGGTGTCCAAAACAACCAATCAGATTTTACCTTTCATTTTCCAAAAGAGCGCTGAAAAATTAAAGATGGAATCTGATTGGTTGCTATGGACAACTGAGACAGTTTCCCTTTACCATGATGTCCTTCTACCTCTTAAAACCCACGTGACTTTAGCTACGCCCCTGGAACCTGGTATGGCACAGGTCACGTGACATGCTAAAGGCTCATGGGCCCTGGTCCAAGGGTTTAGCTTGGGCCCCCCCTGCCCTCAGTGTTTTGTGGCTAGGGAAGCACATAGCCTTCATGCTGCCTGCGTCAAAAAATTGAAACAGTAGACCCCCCCCCCCAACCCCCCCATGCCAAATTTCATGACCTAACCCCTTCCCTCCAGCCAGAGCTATAACTTGACCAGCATGCACTTTCTATAATATTGGTGTCTTCTTATGTGGAACAAGTGTCTTTGGGCCCCCTCAGGCTCGTGGGCCCGGTACCTCTGCACCCCCTATAGCTACGCCCCTGCCAGGTTCCTACGGGTAATTCCAGTACAGAGGCAGTTCCATTTGACAGAGCCGGTAAAGCGGTTATAAGCCGCACCTCGCTCCGAGGAACAGAAACATCCAATCATACGAGCAGCGGGACTCGGCTCCATCATGGACACGCCCCTCCAATGCTGATTGGCGGTAGGGATAACCAATGAAACCTTTTTTTTCTATAGCAATCCGTCTTAGCCAATCAAAGGCACTGATGTCGTTTTTAGGGGCGTAGCACGTGGCTGTGCCATTGGTCGGAAGCGCGCATGTGCAGAGCGCAGGATGGTGGCATCATCTAGTCAGTCAGTGAGCGGAGGAGCGGAGAGCCGCCGTCATGAGCCTGCCTGAGCCAGTGAGGGGCAGCGTCAGGGAGGGTATGCCGGTGCTGGCCCCTGTGTCTATCCCTCCTGGGGTGGGAATGGTGGCCGGGCCGCGGTCTCTGCATGTAGAGCTGCACACCCAGCAGGTGAGTCCGTCATTATCCCCGTCACAGGGCGGTGCCCTCCTGTCACTGGGCATTGTGGGTGATGCCCTCCTGTCACCGGACATTGTGGGCGATGCCCTCCTCTCACCGGGCACTGTGGGCGATGCCCTCCTGTCACTGGACATTGTGGGCGATGCCCTCCTGTCACCGGACATTGTGGGCGATGCCCTCCTGTCACCGGACATTGTGGGCGATGCCCTCCTGTCACCGGACATTGTGGGCGATCCCCTCCTCTCACCGGACATTGTGGGCGATGCCCTCCTCTCACCGGGCATTGTGGGCGATGCCCTTCTCTCACCGGGCATTGTGGGCGAATGATTAACGGCTCCCAATGTCGACATTTTCCGGGGTACTGACGCAGTTCACAGGCAGCCCAGTTATGGTCACAACCTTGGGAGATTTATTTGAGTCGGGGGACACCACTGACGAACAGGAGATGGTTGACTCAGCGACACTGTGGTTGCAATTCATAAAAAGGGAAAAAGTGGCGCACAAGTTACGTGACAAGTCTGTGTCACCCAGCTTTGAAGGGGTTTTCCATTATTTTAAAATTGATGATCTATCCTCAGGAAAGGTCATCAATATTAGATTGGCGGGTGTCCAACACCCAGCATCAGGGGTGCACCTAGCCTTTCTGCTGCCTAAGGCGAAAACTGAAACTGTGCCCCCCCCTCCCAATTTCTTAACCTAACCCCTTTGCCACAATGAAAGCGCTCATTGCCCATGGCCTTGCACTGCTCCCCCTCTTCCCGCTTCTTGGTGCTGCCTACGGCGATCGCCTCACCTGGCCTCATTGCTGGTGCACCCCTGCCCAGGACCCCCGCCGATCGCTCCATGCGAGAGCAGCCTTCTCTTCATTGTTTACTTGCTCGCCAGTCACACCTCAACGTGAGTAGGTGTAACTACAAGAAGCCGTCACTTCTATAGGAGGGCTCATTCCTATACCCATCAATACTACAGAGCCGTCCCATAGAAGTGAATGGGAGGCTTCTTGTATTACACTGCTCACTGCTGCGATGTCGACGGGCAGCAGGTAAACGATGAAGAGAAGGCGGCGCTTGCTGAGGATAGGTCATTAATAGGGATGAGCGAACTCGAACTGTATAGTTCGGGTTCGTACCGAATTTTGGGGTGTCCGTGACACGGACCCGAACCCGGACATTTTCGTAAAAGTCCGGGTTCGGGTTCGGTGTTCGTCGCTTTCTTGGCGCTTTTGTGACGCTTTCTTGGCGCTTTTTGAAAGGCTGCAAAGCAGCCAATCAACAAGCGTCATACTACTTGCCCCAAGAGGCCATCACAGCCATGCCTACTATTGGCATGGCTGTGATTGGCCAGAGCACCATGTGACCCAGCCTCTATTTAAG